>NC_068448.1:72826617-72986617 GCF_023373465.1 Oncorhynchus keta
ACAGCCCTGCTTTAGAATTTGCATTAAATGCATCCTCCAATTGCAACGTCTGCCTGTGCCCACACATATTGTCTCAACAAGAAAATGGTCTATTTGTAATACCCCCAAACACCTAATTACGTACCTCATTTCAAAGTAGAACTTAATCACTCTGTAAATCGTTTTACCGGGGGAACTGCATCTGCATGCCAATCATTTGATTGATCTCGATTAGTTTCATGGGAAGAGCCTATGAATTTCCATCTTCATGAATTACTGTTTCGTGAGCCAATTAGAGCAGATGATGTTAACAAACTTTTAGCCTTTCTTGTATTTTTGTTTTAAATCAAAGCAGACATCATCGTAGTGGCAACAATCTGTTTTGGCGCATTATCTTTTATTTTTCTACTATTCAGCTCACGCTAAAGATCCTAAAATCTCATTCAAAATTAGGTGTTTTTTGGGGTTTAACAATACGCTATAGGCCTACTAACTACGCTATTATATTCAGTTATGTAAAATACAAATTTTGTCGTTGTGTGACCTTGTGAGACATTGATTCAGCTTTGATCTAACTTTACTAAACGAGCAGCATTGTGAGAAGTGATCATCTTCTATTTGTAGTAGTAATAATAATAGGTGATGAGTAGGACTGTTAGGCGAAGGCAGCAGGTCTTGATGAGTTATTATAAAACAGTTGGAGCACCCTTCGGGTTTCTGAAAGGACAATGTCAGGATTGCGCAATATAGATCCCTTTCCAGCAGTCATTGACCAAAAGCGCCCTCTTCAGCCTCATGGGTGGAATGTTATTCATATTTTTCCTGAATTTCATCATTAATAATGATTATAAAAAATAAAACTGATGCAAATCTGGTGTTTCTATGTCAAACAGTTTTGTTATAATTCTGTCTTCTGTGATGTATATAAAGTGTAATATTGGGATGCAAACTCAACATTTGATCAATTTCAACTCTATCTGACATGGTACAGGTGTCTTATTTTTTAAAAAAAAGTAGATTTGCTTAAGAATACCAAGAGTCGCCGTTTGTGACCCTGATTTAGCCCACTGCAATAAAAGGTTATTAAAGAAGTTGAACCAACTTGTGGTGCTGAATAACAGCTCTGACATTCGACCAGTTCAGGAACAAACAATCATTTGCAGTAAAGTCTAATAGGTCTGTGTCTACATTGTACATCTGTTTGTACACTAAAGACTATTGGAAATACATATAGCTTAATATCATTGCACTGTTTATGAGGAGAGCTTTATTTGCGAGTCGATATGTCTTTGTATTGTGTACCCTACACAATGTATCATAAATAAACGTTGATTTGATTAGCTGGAACACATGGTTACAATACTACAAGCTCATAAAAAACAGAGGTGAACTATCAATTCATAGAATGTATTTGCATCGATTAAACATACTATCAAATCAATTGACAAAGTAGTGAACAGAAATCAATGTAGAATTGTAGGAAATTTGTTTTGAAACAGCCGTCAAAGCAACCTTTTGGTGTGGTGTATTCATGTACCTCAGTAAACTAGAACCTAAAGGCATTATGACCTCCCAATACACCTGTCCAATTTCCCACCCTGACATGCCAAGCTAGAACGGGCCCTGCGTCTCAATCAATAGCCAATGTAGACAAACTATCCCAAGCAGGGCTACAGCAACTTCCACAGAGGGTCAGGCTCCCTCTGGTTTGGGTGTCCTTGGCAGAAACGTGTCGTCATTACCAAGTGGTCACATGGAAATTGTCTTTCTGGGCTCAGCGTCTGTTAAAGTGCAGTACTGTCAGTCTCCTCTAGGTACATGGGATGGTGTGCTTCCTAACCAGAATCTTGGCCACTTGGTTGGATCACCTGATTGTAGTTGCCGACGTTGTTGCCACTGTAAATAATTATATAGCACAACCCAAAGAATACGCAAGGGAGAGTGTGGGCGGATCACTTTGGTCAAGTCGGTGACCAAGGGTGTTGCATTATGGGGATAAAGATTGTCCGACTTGCTCCTTCCTATATGTGGACCAGTGGAAGCTGCTGAGGGGAGACCGGCTCACAATAATGGCTGGAATCTAGTAAATGGAATGGTATCAAAAACATGCTTTTCATGGGCTTGATACCATTCTGTCCATTGTACTCCATTCCAGCCATTATACTCCATTCCAGTCATTATTATGAGCCGTTCTCCTCTCAGCAGCCTCCACTGATGTGAACTGCATGCACTTTACAACAACCATGTGACCAAAGGTCATGAAGTTTCGTCTGCAGTTTACTTACATTTTCTGCAGTTGCTCCTCACCTGCTGCAACTTGCAGCCATAGCCTGCATTGAGCGAGGCACTATTTGTTAACTAATCATTTGAATATTTGTTTGACCCACGCGAACGGGAAGACGTGAATGAAATAGGAAGCAACTTTGCCTCGATCAAAGATGATCTATTATATTGACATTATAACCGAGTGACCGCTCTAAAAATGGAAAGACATGTCATCAATGATTGAAGGCAGGTGGGCGGAGGAGAGATCAGGAGGAACCACTCTAGCCAATGAGAGGGCACATAAGCATATGAACAACAAGCACAGCTAACATGTTTTTCTCAAAGTTGCCGGAAAGCCATGTGCATCCAGTTATATCAGTACATGTGTGCCAGCCTAAACATTACGAAACTTCTATTCGATCAAATAAGCCTCACGTAATTCAACACTCTCTCATAGACCTCCATACAATATAGAGCTTATCTCACGTGGACAGATAATGGGTGGAGTAAATCCTCTCGCTTCACCTCTTCCTCTCTGCAGCGATTCATATGTATAAAGTGGATATGTACAAATGAATGTGATATTTGAGTCTCTCTCTCTCTCTCTCTCCCCAACTGAAATATTTACAGTTTGTGTGATATGGGGATTGAAGGCATGTTTTTTTTTACATTAAAAATAACTTTTATTAACAATGGCAACACTGCCATGTTGCACTGAGCCTTACTGTTGGAAAACCACATCAGTGTCCGACTTTTGTCTGTAGCAGATGCATCTCCCCCGACTTCCCTTCTCAGCTTATGTCTAAAGTCGATTGCTTCAGCCTTACCACTCAAACGCAGCGTGTGTGTGCCTCCCCCTCATGTGTGAGGTGTCAGTGTTAAAAGAAAGATAGTCTATTATAGTGACAAGATAGTGAAGTGACAATGGAAATACATGTCCTCAAAGATGGAAGGAAGATGGGAAGAGGCGAGATCAGGTGGGACCATTCTAGCCAACGAGAGGGCAGAGACGTGTGTCAACAGGCCATAGAGCTAGGTAGAAGACTCATCTTTGTATCTGTGCCATGGTTTCCGTTAGCCAGTAATTGCCGGCTTCTGGCCAATAACAAAATTGCAAAGCCGATAAATAGAATTGTCCGGGCAAAGGAAAAAATACCATTGCGAAATAATGCTTTTTATCCTATTCATTGATGTAAATACCTTTTGAACGGTCATGCATCGTTTTGTGAAATTAAATTGGCGGTGTGTATATTCGTTATGTATCTTATTTACCACACGCGTACAACATACATATACAGAGCCTTGGAGAGAAAATCTGTCAGACAGCTGAATAGCTGCTGCCACAGCTCCTCAAATAGCTCTTTCTTTGCACCTGGAGTGAAAAGTGATTTTTATAAGCCCAATCTTTGTGCAAAAATTATACATGTAATTGTTTGTTTTGATGGCCATAAAAAGAGCTACTGTTTTTATTTCTCAACTGGTAATTGAAGCATGCTTCCCCATTTGCCATTCAAATGCTTAGGCAACGGAAGGCAGGCTTCATCAGCGCGTCACACGCCACTTTGCAATAAGCTGGAGGCAGTATGCATTTGGAAAACATGTACTTAATCGTTTGAAACCTTAACTTTTTTACTACATATTATGAGGCATGTTTTTCATTGCTTCAAAGTAGTCTTGGCAAAATCCAACCATATTCTTAGAAGCAATTATTTTTGGAAAATATAGTGCCTTGCAAAAGCATTTAACCCCCTATTTTTTTCCTATATTGTTGCATTACATCCTGTAATTTAAATAGATTTTTATTTGGATTTCATGTCATGGACATACACAAAATAGTCCAAATTTGTGAAGTGAAATGTTTAAAAAAATCAAAATTTTTTTGTTTTGTTAAAGTGGTGCGTGCATATGTATTCACACCCTTTGCTATGAACCCCCTAAATAAGATCTGGTGCAACCAAATTCCTTCAGAAGTCAAATAATTAGTTAAACAAAGTCCACCTGTGTGTAATCTAAGTGTCACATGATCTGTCACATGATCTCAGTATATATACACCTGTTCTGAAAGGCCCCAGAGTCTGCAACACCACTAAGCAAGGGGCAGCACCAAGCAAGCGGCACCATGAAGACCAAGGAGCTCTCCAAACAGGTCAGGGACAAAGTTGTGGAGAAGTACAGATCAGGGTTGGTTTATAAAAAAATATTCAAAACTTTGAACATCCCACAGAGCACCATTAAATCCATTATTAAAAAATGGAAAGAATATGGCACCACAACAAACCTGCCAAGAGAGGGCCGCCCACCAAAACTCACAGACCAGGCAAGGAGGGTATTAATCAAAGAGGCAACAAAGAGACCAAAGATAACCTGATTGGAGTATCTGTCCATAGGACGACCACTTTAAGCCGTACACTCCACAGAGCTGGGCTTTACGGAAGTGATCAGAAAAAATACATTGCTTAAAGAAAAAAATGAGCAAGCACGTTTGGTGTTCACTAAAAGGCATGTGGGAGACTCCCCAAACGTATGGAAGAAGGTACTCTGGTCAGATTAGACTAAAATTGAGCTTTTTGGCCATCAATGAAAACTTTGTCTGGCGCAAACCCAACACCTCTCATCACCCCAAGAACACCATGTTTTTATCAGCAGGGACTGGGAAACTGCTCAGAATTGAAGGAATGATGGACAGAGCTAAAGACAGGGAAATTCTTGAGGGAAACCTGTTTTAGTCTTCCAGAGATTAGAGACCGGGACGGACGTTCAACTTCCAGCAGGACAATGTCCCTAAGCATACTGCTAAAGCAACACTCGAGTGGTTTAAGGGTAAACATTTAAATGTCTTTGAATTGTCCCAGACCTCAATCCAATTGAGAATCTGTGGTATGACTTAAAGATTGCTGCACACCAGCAGAACCCATCCAACTTGAAGGAGATGGAGCAGTTTTGCCATGAAGAATGGGCAAAAATCCCAGTGGCTAGATGTGCCAAGCTTATAGAGACATACCCCAAGAGACTTTCAGCTGTAATTGCAGGTTATAAGGCAACAAAAATGCCAAGGGGGGGTGAATACTTAGGTACACCACTGTACTTTCATATGAAACCAGTAGCCTATTTATCTCCTGTTCTATTGTTCTTTCTTTCATTGTCCAGTAGCCAAAGGCACAATCCTAGTCATATTAGCAACTCATGCTAGTTGTTGCATCTTTAAATCTCCCCTCTTTTGATATTTTTTATCTCTGTCACATGAAACCGCTCGCATGTATGGTTCACTTTTGACAACGCTGCTTTCCCACTAATTGCGTAATGGAATGAACATTCATGAGAAGCCTACTGTCTTCTGTGCATTGCAACGTTTATAATGTAAAGTAATAATAGTTTATCTTAAGCTAAACATTCTGATCTGTTGCATCAGACTCATTGCTTTTAAATTATTATTTTTGTGTCGCCTAGGCCTTCTGGTGGTATGAATTTGGGATCTATCATCCCACAACTGTCCCATAGTCTGTTTGGAATAGGCTATTTCTTTCTCCACAAGCTGACCAAGAGAAAATGATCATTTTTCTACTATAGGGGGATAGTAGATTGACATAGGCTAGTGATTTTGCGGTTCGTCACTCGTCTTGTTGGCTGAGGAAAAGCACACGTGGACAGTTATTCTAGCATCTTCAAAGTGTGCATCGGAATTCAGTAAGAGGGATGCAGGACGTTGCATCCTCGACTTGCATGTTCTGTTAAGAGGAATTACCATGAAATACATGTCATTTCTGTAATTCTGAGCGCCATTGGTGGAAGCCCTAATCAGGTCAATGCATATGGGTTGTACATTTCTAAAATATCCAGTAAATAAAACTGTTGCTTCTTCTTCTTCATTGACTGATTGCTTCCAACTCATAGGAATCTCCACCCAGTTCACTAATTTAACATGTTTGAAGCCCTCAATGGCAATGCTAAAATGGGTTATATCTGAGTCCTCTATCTATCTCTATGACAACAGGGTTGCCACGTGCTTCCATGTATATCAGTGCATGCGTAACAACCTAAGCATTACGAAACTTCTATTCGATCAAATTAACTAAATTTAACACTCCCTCGTTGACCTCCAAATAAAAATACAATTATTGATAACTTGTTATTTGTATGAGCCCATATGACCTTTTTCTAAACCTAGTCATAGGTCCATATAATAGAACAGACTAGATACTTTACTGCCCATTTTTCAATGGGAATGAATCATTTTGCTGTCACAATACTCAACCTCACACACACAGCAATAAGGCAGTATAAATTGTAGAGCCTAGGTAATTTGTTTAAGGGCACAATGGCAGTGATTGGTGGGCTATCTTGGATGAAAGATCATCAGCTTTCCTGTTGCCTGTTTAGTTTCCATTTGTACCTGTCCCAGAGGTGAAAATCTGAAAAAAAGTTGTTGTTTAACACGTTATGAGATGATATAAAGACAGTATGGCTGTCATACATGGTTATGACAAATCACACAATATATACAGTACCAGCCAAAAGCTTGGACACATCTACTCATTCAAGGGTTTTTCTTTATCTTTACTATTTTTTACATTGTAGAATAATAGTGAAGACATTTAAACTATGAAATAACACATGGAATCACGTAGTAACCAAAGAAAGTGTTAAACAAATCAAAACATATTTTATATTTGAGATTCTTCAAATTGATGACAGCTTTGCACATTCTTGGCATTCTCTCAACCAACTTCACCTGGAATGCTTTTCCAACAGTCTTGAAGGAGTTCCCACATATGCTGAGCACTTGTTGGCTGCTTTTCCTTCACTCTGCGGTCCAACTCATCCTAAACCATCTCAATTGAGTTGGGGTCGAGTGATTGTGGAGGCCAGGTCATCTGATGCAGCAATCCATCACTCTCCTTCTTGGTCAAATAGCCCTTACACTGCATAGAGGTGTGTTGGGTCATTGTCCTGTTAAAAAAACAAATGATAGTTCTACTAAGCGCAAACCAGATGGGAAGACGTACCGCTGCAGAATGCTGTGGTAGCCATGCTGGTTACGTTTGCCTTGAATTCTAAATAAATCACTGACGTTGTCACCAGCAAAGCACCACCACACCTACTTCTCCATGCTACACGGTGGGAACCACACATGCGGAGATCATATGTTCACCTACTCTGCGTCTCACAAAGACACGGGGGTTGGAACTAAAAATCTCACATTTGGACTCCAGACCAAAGGACCGATTTCCACCGGTCTAATGTCCATTGCTCATGTTTCTTGGCCCAAGCAAGACTCTTCTTATTATTATTGGTGTCATTTAGTAGTGGTTTTTGCATCAGCAATTTGACCATGAAGGCCTGATTCACACAGTCTCCTGAATGGTTGATGTCTGTTACTTGAACTCTGAAGCATTTATTTGGGCTACAATTTCTGAGGCTGGTAACTCTAATGAACTTATCCTCTGCAGCAGAGGTAACTCTGGGCTTTCCATTTCTGTGGTGATCCTAATGAGAGCCAGTTTCAACATAGCGCTTGATGGTTTTGCGACTCCACTTGAAGAAACCTTCAGATTTATTGACATTTTCTGGATTGACTGACTTTCATGGACTGTCGTTTCTCTTTGCTCATTTCAGCTGTTCTTGCCATAATATGGACTTGGTATTTTACCAAATAGGGCTACCTTCTGTGTACCACCCCTACCTTGTCATAACACAACTGATTGGCTCAACCCCATTAAGAATGAAAGAAATTCCACAAATGAACTTTCAACAAATCTGTTAATTGAAATGCATTCCAGGTGAATACATCATCAAGCTGGTTGAGAGAATGCCAAGAGTGTGCGAAGCTGTCATCAAGGTAAAGGTTGGCTACTTTGAAGAATCTAAAATATATATGGATTAGTTTAACACTTGGTTACTATATGATTCCATATGTGTTATTTCATAGTATTGATGTCTTCACTATTATTTTACAATGTAGAAAATAGTCAAATAAAGAAAAACCCTGGAATGAGTAGGTGTGTCCAAACGTTTGAGTGATACTTTATTACAGCATCATAATGCATTATACAGTCAAATGTTGCCAGAAAACTAAAATGGCACTACACATAAGAGTCTAGATTCCTGTGTAGACCTACAACAACCCTACAGCAGCAAATGACCAAATGTTCACCCCCAGCCCAGCATGGGTTGTCAGCCTTGAATGGTGATCTCAACATTTATTGGGCAGTTCATAAATGAAGCCTATTTGATACCACAGGGCTGAAGTAGGCTGACTGGTCATTGTAGTGGTAATAACATTGTGTCAGCAACTAACTAATGATAGGTGTTGAATGCATGACCTGGCTATGAACTTTACTCAGAAGAGATATCGATAACGTTATGGCTAATCGACTACCTTGACTTTTTAGTGTGTGCAGCGTGGCTGGTTGTGTAACGCAGAGCAGGCTTTGTGCAGGTGGAGATTGTCTGACAAGTAGAGAAACTTGAACTCGCAAATATTGGCTTTGTCCAGAAGAGGTGTGACACCCACAGCTCTGAGAATAAATGAAGTACTACTCAGCCTGTCTGTGTAGAAATGGGGAAAGTATACTGCCTCTACCTCACAGTTCAACCAAGGTGTATGAATTGAAGAATAAACTGAAAGTTCAAAAGATTATGAAAATTGAAGTTTAATATGAATTGAACAAAAAACGTTTTGGTATAAAGACTTAATCATTGATGTCTTTGGATATAACATTTCTAAGCACTCAACTGAGTCAGTGGTTGGAACCAATGAATATTGGTATATTCCACATAAGACGAGGGATGTTATGCACCCCAAAATCAGAGGGGGACCAAAGCACGTGAGGATGGCTGGGGGGTGGTCCACAGGGGGGCTATGCCTCCCCTCCATAAATTGGAGAACTTAGCTTTTTTCAAACACCTGAAACAGATTTGTCCTGCAATCTAGAGCCATAATTATTCTGCTTAATTCTATGTAAAAACAATCAGATATATACAGTGCCTTGCGAAAGTATTCGGCCCCCTTGAACTTTAAGACCTTTTGCCACATTTCAGGCTTCAAACATAAAGATATAAAACTGTATTTTTTTGTGAAGAATCAACAACAAGTGGGACACAATCATGAAGTGGAGCGACATTTATTGGATATTTCAAACTTTTTTAACAAATCAAAAACTGAAAAATTGGGCGTGCAAAATTATTCAGCCCCCTTAAGTTAATACTTTGTAGCGCCACCTTTTGCTGCGATTACAGCTGTAAGTCACTTGGGGTATGTCTCTATCAGTTTTGCACATCGAGAGACTGAAATTTTTTCCCATTCCTCCTTGCAAAACAGCTCGAGCTCAGTGAGGTTGGATGGAGAGCATTTGTGAACAGCAGTTTTCAGTTCTTTCCACAGATTCTCAATTGGATTCAGGTCTGGACTTTGACTTGGCCATTCTAATACCTGGATATGTTTATTTTTGAACCATTCCATTGTAGATTTTGCTTTATGTTTTGGATCATTGTCTTGTTGGAAGACAAATCTCCGTCCCAGTCTCAGGTCTTTTGCAGACTCCATCAGGTTTTCTTCCAGAATGGTCCTGTATTTGGCTCCATCCATCTTCCCATCAATTTTAACCATCTTCCCTGTCCCTGCTGAAGAAAAGCAGGCCCAAACCATGATGCTGCCACCACCATGTTTGACAGTGGGGATGGTGTGTTCAGGGTGATGAGCTGTGTTGCTTTTACGCCAAACATAACGTTTTGCATTGTTGCCAAAAAGTTAAATTTTGGTTTCATCTGACCAGAGCACCTTCTTCCACATGTTTGGTGTGTCTCCCAGGTGGCTTGTGGCAAACTTTAAACAACACTTTTTATGGATATCTTTAAGAAATGGCTTTCTTCTTGCCACTTCCATAAAGGCCAGATTTGTGCAATATACGACTGATTGTAGTCCTATGGACAGAGTCTCCCACCTCGGCTGTAGATCTCTGCAGTTCATCCAGAGTGATCATGGGCCTCTTGGCTGCATCTCTGATCAGCTCCTTGTATGAGCTGAAAGTTTAGAGGGACGGCCAGGTCTTGGTAGATTTGCAGTGGTCTGATACTCCTTCCATTTCAATATTATCGCTTGCAAAGTGCTCCTTGGGATGTTTAAAGCTTGGGAAATATTTTTGTATCCAAATCCGGCTTTAAACTTCTTCACAAAAGTATCTCGGACCTGCCTGGTGTGTTCCTTGTTCTTCATGATGCTCTCTGCGCTTTTAACGGACCTCTGAGACTATCACAGTGCAGGTGCATTTATACGGAGACTTGATTACACACAGGTGGATTGTATTTATCATCATTAGTCATTTAGGTCAACATTGGATCATTCAGAGATCCTCACTGAACTTCTGGAGAGAGTTTGCTGCACTGAAAGTAAAGGGGCTGAATAATTTTGCACACCCAATTTTTCAGTTTTTGATTTTAAAAAAAAGTTTGAAATATCCAATAAATGTCGTTCCACAACATGATTGTGTCCCACTTGTTGTTGATTCTTCACAAAAAAAAAAACACTTTTATATCTTTATGTTTGAAGCCTGAAATGTGGCAAAATGTCGCAAAGTTCAAGGGGGCCGAATACTTTCGCAAGGCACTGTATGTAATTCTGCATATCTCTTGATCTCTCTATATCCTCCTGATTGGTGGTTCTTTTGTTAATTAAACTAAATGTGCTTCTCTGCATCATCACAAAAATCTGGGTAAAATATTGAAAGGAATGTGATCCTTATTCAGTATTTAATTATTGCTTGCTTTTCTAAAGTATGCCAACCTTAGCATGCTAAGATAGTTAGACAAGCTAACTACTCTAACTTTATCGCCTGAAATGGCTTCTAAGTAGCTAGTTATGAGGTTGGGAGACTGTGAACCTATATGGAACCTATCTAAAGCCATCTTCATAAAACTACGAAGTGGCTAGTAGCATTACAGAGTCCTTTTATTTTTTCCCCACATTTTTTTTACAGGACACATCTAAGGGAGCAAGGCACGCCTCTGCATAAGACCGTGCATTTATTGGGGGTGTTTTACCAGAACATTATGGTATGACATGATATACTGTCTTTGGATATCTTGAGTTCTCAGAAAGAGTCCATGGCGCCATAGCTTCCTTATCAAGACAGTACCATGAATATACATTATTGAGTCCTGTTGATTGGTAACCATGAATCATATCTTGGAAAAGGAACACTGTTTTATGGATGGGTCAGTGCAGAGAGCGTGGTGTGTCACAAAAGTACAAAGTTCCCCTGGAATGGCTATTCTGTGTCTGTGGTGAAGCAATCACTGGTGCATGTTCTAATCTAAACAATGTCTTGTGGAGACATTTCATAAATGCAAGCCTGAGTTCTGAAAGTCAAAGAATACTTATTCTTGTTCAAATGAAAACAAAGCGTGAGCATTGAATTGAACTTAATGGAGGACAAATAAATATAAATAGGCTACTGACAGATCTGGGACCAGGCTACAGACAGATCTGGGACCAGGCTACAGACAGATCTGGGACCAGGCTACAGACAGATCTGGGACCAGGCTACAGACAGATCTGGGACCAGGCTACAGACAGATCTGGGACCAGGCTACAGACAGATCTGGGACCAGGCTAGTGACAGATCTGGGACCAGGCTACAGACAGATCTGGGACCAGGCTACTGACAGATCTGGGACCAGGCTACTGACAGATCTGGGACCAGGCTACTGACAGATCTGGGACCAGGCTACAGACAGATCTGGGACCAGGCTACAGACAGATCTGGGACCAGGCTACAGACAGATCTGGGACCAGGCTACAGACAGATCTGGGACCAGGCTACTGACAGATCTGGGACCAGGCTACAGACAGCTCTGGGATCAGGCTACTGACAGATCTGGGATCAGGCTACAGACAGATCTGGGACCAGGCTACAGACAGATCTGGGACCAGGCTACTGACAGATCTGGGACCAGGCTACTGACAGATCTGGGACCAGGCTACAGACAGATCTGGGACAATGCTACGTTCAATACCAAACAGTTCATTTAGCCTCACTTCCAACGCATGTATCAACTGGTAACCACCACAATACCTTCAGCTACATATCCACATGGTGGCAGCACCACCACAATACCTTCAGCTACATATCCACATGGCGGCAGCACCACCACAATACCTTCAGCTACATATCCACATGCTGGCAGCACCACCACAATACCTTCAACAACATATCCACATGGCGGCAGCACCACCACAATACCTTCAGCTACATATCCACATGCTGGCAGCACCACCACAATACCTTCAACTACATATCCACATGGCGGCAGCACCACCACAATACCTTCAGCTACATATCCACATGGCGGCAGCACCACCACAATACCTTCAGCTACATATCCACATGGTGGCAGCACCACCACAATACCTTCAACATATCCACATGGCGGCAGCACCACATTCAGCTACATATCCACATGGTGGCAGCACCACCACAATACCTTCAGCTACATATCCACATGCTGGCAGCACCACCACAATACCTTCAGCTACATATCCACATGCTGGCAGCACCACCACAATACCTTCAACAACATATCCACATGGTGGCAGCACCACCACACCTTCAGCTACATATCCACATGGCGGCAGCACCACCACTTCACCACAATACCTTCAACTACATATCCACATGGTGGCAGCACCACCACAATACCTTCAGCTACATATCCACATGGTGGCAGCACCACCACAATACCTTCAGCTACATATCCACATGGTGGCAGCACCACCACAATACCTTCAGCTACATATCCACATGGCTGGCAGCACCACCACAATACCTTCAGCTACATATCCACATGGTGGCTTCAATACCTTCAGCTACATATCCACATGGTGGCAGCACCACCACAATACCTTCAGCTACATATCCACATGGTGGCAGCACCACCACAATACCTTCAGCTACATATCCACATGGCGGCAGCACCACCACAATACCTTCAGCTACATATCCACATGGTGGCAGCACCACCACAATACCTTCAGCTACATATCCACATGGTGGCAGCACCACCACAATACCTTCAGCTACATATCCACATGGCGGCAGCACCACCACAATACCTTCAGCTACATATCCACATGGTGGCAGCACCACCACAATACCTTCAGCTACATATCCACATGGTGGCAGCACCACCACAATACCTTCAGCTACATATCCACATGGCGGCAGCACCACCACCTTCACTACATATCCCATTCAGCACCACCACAATACATAGCTACATATCCACATGGCGGCAGCACCACCACAATACCTTCAGCTACATATCCACATGGTGGCAGCACCACCACAATACCTTCAGCTACATATCCACATGGTGGCAGCACCACCACAATACCTTCAGCTACATATCCACATGGTGGCAGCACCACCACAATACCTTCAACTACATATCCACATGGTGGCAGCACCACCACAATACCTTCAACTACATATCCACATGCTGGCAGCACCACCACAATACCTTCAACTACATATCCACATGCTGGCAGCACCACCACAATACCTTCAGCTACATATCCACATGCTGGCAGCACCACCACAATACCTTCAGCTACATATCCACATGGTGGCAGCACCACCACAATACCTTCAGCTACATATCCACATGGCGGCAGCACCACCTTCACAATACCTTCAACTACATATCCACATATCCACATGGCGGCAGCACCACCACAATACCTTCAGCTACATATCCACATGCTGGCAGCACCACCACAATACCTTCAACAACATATCCACATGGTGGCAGCACCACCACAATACCTTCAGCTACATATCCACATGGCGGCAGCACCACCACAATACCTTCAGCTACATATCCACATGGTGGCAGCACCACCACAATACCTTCAGCTACATATCCACATGGCGGCAGCACCACCACAGCTACAGATCATGCACTGAGTGGACAAAACATTAGGAACACCTCCCTAATCTCCAGTTGCACCCCAGTTTGCCCTCAGAACAACCTCAATTCGTCCGGGCATAGACTCTACAAGGTGTGGAAAGCGTTCCACAGGGATGCTGGCCCATGTTGACTCCAATGCTTTGTGTCCAGTTGGCTGGATGTCCTTTGGGTTGTGGACCATTCTTGATTCACACGGGAAACTGTTGAGCGTGAAAAACTCAGCAGCCCTGCAGTTCTTGACTCAAACCGGTGCTCCTGGCACCTGGTACCATACCCCGTTCAAAGCGACTTCAATATTTTTTCTTGCCCATTCACCCTCTGAATGACACACATACACAATCCATGTCTCAGTTGTCTCAAGGCTTAAAACTCCTTATTTAACCGGTCTCCTCCCCCTTCATCTACTCTGATTGAAGGGGATTTAAGTGACATCAATAAAGGATCAAAGCATTCACCTGGTCAGTCTATGTCATGAAAAGAGAATGTTTTGTACACTCAGTGTAGATTACCTCCGAACATTATCATCAACTCACACATAATTCAGCCCAGCATGCACTGCAGCATTTACGTAGACCTAGTGGTAGGCCCACAAATACTTTATTAATAAAAAATACAACTAATAATAGAGTAAATGTTTTCTCACACACTTTCCATCATGTTAAATATTTTATTTGATAAATAAATCATAAATTATTAACATGATATAATAATAGCAATCATATTAGGCTAATATATTATACAGCACTGTAATTGTTTATGGTAACACTTGGCACTATGCAAAGTGTTGTCAAATCAACAACCACAGCTTGAAGCTGGATGCATTGGTTAATGAACATTTTGTATGTGACAGGTGGAAGTTTGCCTATTCAAATGAAGCCCATATGAAGTCATTTAACTATGCAATGGTGTTGACATAGCAAGTTGGCAGGTGTTCTCTTGAAGAGTGCAAGGTGTTGTAATGGTCACATAGGAAATTGCTGGTTTAAACAAAAATAGAAGGCAAAGGGTTTGCATACAACCTAGGTCTTTAGAGACCTGTTTCAGTTCATTTATGTGTGTGTGTGTCTCTCTCTCTCTCTCCGTGTGTGTGTGTGTGTGTGTGTGTGTGTGTGTGTGTGTGTGTGTGTGTGTGTGTGTGTATGGAACAGTTGCGTTAGAAGGGAGATACATCCGTTTAAGCCATATCCCATTGCAGATAAGGAGCGCTGTAGGTTGACCCTGTAAAGCGTCCTGCCTTGACCGGGTCAATAATGTTGCCTTTTCCCTCCCCGCAGCCTATGTTCATGTGTCATCCAGTGGTTCACTCAGTCTCACGCGTGATTACCCGATTTAGTAGCATCATCATCTAAACAGACAATGCCGGCCCACCCATCCCATCCATCCAGTCATGTTCAACCCCGGCAGCGTCCATGGTATGGTTCGATTGCCTCACCACCGCTGCTAGAAGCGCGCCCACGCTGGCGTGCGCCATGATTGGCCGCAGTCCCTGTCGATCATTTTAGCATCCCCCTACCGCCCCTCTGCCCTGCACGTCTGTGGTGGCATCACAGAGCACAGACCCGCATATATGACATACTATAATTCGAGGGGTTTGTGGATGCATGCCAGAGCGAGCTAAAAGCAGATTCTGAGATACCCTGGACAGCGCACATTCTGTCTCCTCGAGCCCACCTCTCTCTCTCCAGGGTAACGTGCCTCACAATCTCAACGCTATTTGACCTTCGCAGTACAAATTACAGGGCTTTCTACATCCAGCAAAAAGAGATGGTAAGCACACTACACATATCGGCTATACTGTCGGCATTTTGTATGGGCGTCAACTGATGTTTGACACAGGTGACAACACGATCGGAGGGAGATAGACTACCTCTTGGGGAAATAGCTCTGATTCGTGTGATTGTCTGAATTGTCATTGAATTATTGGACGTCTTGTGTCAGACTTGAATTAGAGGCACTATCAGTGTTTTTATACTTGGGAAAGTTAAGTAACAGCAAGGAATGTGCAACTGATGATGGTCAGGCGATGGGAAAGTGCAAATTGCAAACTCAATAGTTATTGAATTGTTACGGAATTGATTTTGTTCACTGCAGAAGACTAAACATAGAAATATATATTATCCTATATTGTAGCAATTTATTGCATGGTGCATAGATCATATGCATTTTAATAATACATGTATTACTATGTGCCGTGTGCACACTATGATAAAACATAGTGCTGCGCTATTAACCCGGTTATTTTTCGTTTTTAAACATCTAATTGACCAATGTAGGTTAAATTATTTGAATCTCATTTCTTTCTTTTTTTCTGTGCACTCATTGCACAGTTTCTCGAGATCAAGCAAGAACTTTGCGATGTTGTAGGGAGTTGTAGTTTCTAACAGGCTAATATTCTACATAGTTTATTGCAGAAAACGTGGTAATTAACTACAATGATCATAATCCATTGTGTGCCTACTTATCTGGTCTGTGTTTCTTTTAGCCTGCTACATAAAAGAAACAAGAATGAGCCATCAAGAGGGATAGAGAGCAGTTGCATCGCAAGGTATCTCTACCTGAAAATACATGATCTAAGTGACTGATAGTTGGTATTCAGCAGTCATAAAAGTATGCCTTATATACTATGAAGAACTACTAAAATAGTGATTTTGTCAGACAGCATAGGCAGCAGTTGTATAGAGATGAGATTATGAATATACACAACAACTGAAATATTTTATTAACTAAAGTAATAAATTATGTCTAAGTGATAAGCAGTAATGGGCAGTCACTACCATCATGGGACTTTTATTAATTGTTTTATTCTGTGTTGTTACAGCATTCAACTCAGATAATGCATAGTGCATTTATTTAAAAAATGTATAATCGAAACCGAAATCGAAACTGTCTTTATTTTTAAAATAGTTGAACCGAAACCGAACCGACCTCAAAAAGCACAGCACCATTTAATACCTACAGTATTCAACCCTTTATTTTTTTCAAAGTCTATAGAGACATTGTCTTTTTTTACTTCGTCAATACCTTGCAATGTCTGGCTTGTTGGTCCCTTTTAGTAGAGTGCTTGTGTCAGCAAGAACCAATTCTGTTCTTTAAAGAGGAAATCTGCAGATGAAACAATAACAAAACAAGCTCCCCGCTACGGTTTCAGTAAAAAGCTGAGGGATGGGGCTGGAGAAATGTAACCTGTTAATTAACAAACCCTGTTCAAACACAACAATACTTCCAAATCCATCTGAATTATTTATTGAACTTTGATTGTTAACAAGAGTCAGAGTTGCTTGAAAGATGCTGTCAGCCAGGAGCTGGGAAATCAGGAATTACAAAGCTGCTCTGGGCATTTCTTGATTGTAAATATGAACTAACAAATGGGGCTAACGATAACCTTGTCAATGCCAATAGGGAAAATCTTAGAGTAATACTTTACTTAGTGTAGGGAGGGATACTGTACTTAGTGTAGGGAGGGATATGGTACTTAGTGTAGGGAGGAATACTGTACTTAGTGTAGGGAGGGATACTGTACTTAGTGTAGGGAGGGATACTGTACTTAGTGTAGGGAGGGATACTGTACTTAGTGTAGGGAGGGATACTGTACTTAGTGTAGGGAGGGATACTGTACTTAGTGTAGGGAGGAATACTGTACTTAGTGTAGGGAGGAATACTGTACTTAGTGTAGGGAGGGATACTGTACTTAGTGTAGGGAGGGATACTGACAATCTGAACCAAAAGCTAGTAGTTATAACTGAGTATCTGTTTGAAGCCAGGTAAAAGAAAGACAAAGAGTAGACTAAAGACAGCCAGGTGACGAAGTAAATGATTGGAAAACAACAGAGGATAGGTTTTATAACTACACCTACTACACAACAAGCTCGTTCTTTGAGGGCAACATAGTATGACATGCATGGGTACCAAAATGTATGAAAGTTACTTTTCTTACAGTCTTTCGAGACTACTCCGCTGATTTGGTTCTGGGTGCTGAGATTACATTTCTCATTGATATATTACAGATGTAGGATCTTAATTTGAGCAAGTTTGATACAACAGGAAAATAATCCTGCAGCTGCAGGAAATGTGAATTATTTGGATTATAATTAATGAACATTTTTCATTGGGGCAAATCAAGTCTAATTTCAAAGAGCAAATTACAAACTACAGAAGCCTTTTTAACCTCAAACACTACAAGTTTGACATTCCCCGAAACAGGGTGATCAAATTAAAATCCTACATCTGTATTTGAATAAAACAGATCCCCCCTGTGACATAGCTTATCAACAATATGAAAGATGGTTATCCATCGTAAATAAAAACAATATTTCCAAGATTTGCATGTGCTCTGGCTGTCATTGCTGGCTCTCCAACTAAGTAGCCAGTCCCGTATGTCTCTCTGTTGGCCCATAGACCTAAGGGATAGTTTAAACTCTCAGCTCAGTTTAATGAGATGAGGGACACTAAGTGCCCCTGGACATGTACAGGACAGGAGATGCCAATATGGTGGCACCAAAGAGCTGAGGACAGGTCACAAATTGTGTTTGTCTCCTCTGCATCAGAAACCCAACACCCCATAGCGTATCAGCTTTGGTCTGTGTCGGCCCATCTCCTAAAGAAGGTGGAGGTAGACTGAAATGTCAATATGGCCCCTACCGCTTGTTCCCCCCAGGTCGCCCTTCCGACATTTGTTACTGCAGAACGCAGTGGCCTGGATCAATAAACAGTAAAGCTCTTGGAAATGGGGGACAAATAGAGGAGAGGCATTTCCCCTAGTGACCTTTTCTCCAGTGTCCCAGTGAGAGAGAGAGATGGAGAGAGAACGAGAGAGAGAGAGAAAGAGAGAGAAAGAGAGAGAGAGACAGAGACAGACAGAGAGAAATAGAAAGACAGAGAGATAGAGATAGGGAGCAAAGAGCAACACACCACTCCCTGACATTATGTATAGGATACCGGTTACTGTGACTCGACAAATATTGTGATGGCTGACCAACATATACAATATGAACATAAGCCACTTCCAACACCTTGCTTACCACCTTGCAGCAAAGGCATTTAGCCAGAGACAATAATGTTTGTAAGAAATAGTCAATTTGACATTTAGCAGACACTATTATCCAGAGTGATTAACAGGAGCAATTAGGATTAAGTGCCATGCTCAAGCACACATCAACAAATTATTACCCCACTGCTCTGGGATTCAACCCAGCGACCTTTTGGTTACTGGCCCAATGCTCTTAACACGCTTAACCGCAAGGCTACCTGCCACCCAAATTTTGGCAATTGCTTAATAATAGATCAGATTTATTAAGTGCTTTTATGCATTTGAGGACCTTGTTTTATTTGTAATTCACTGCATCTAAATTCCAACTGTTTACATGAAAAGTGACTCTATAATGTGATGAATGGGCTCTATAATGTGATAAATGGGCTCTATAATGTGATAAATGAGCTCTATAATGTGGTAAATGGGCTCTATAATGTCATGTACATTATTTTGTTAAATGGGCTCTATAATGTGATAAATTAGCTCTATAATGTGATAAATGGGCTCTATAGTGTGATAAATGGGCTCTATAGTGTGATTAAAAGGCTCTATAATGTGATAAATGAGCTCTATAATGTGATAAATGGGCTCTATAATGTGATAAATGAGCTCCATAATGTGATAAATGAGCTCTCTAATGTGATAAATGGGCTCTATAATGTGATAAATGGGCTCTATAATGTGATAAATGGGCTCTATAATGTGATGTACATTATTTTGTTAAATGGGCTCTATAATGTGATAAATGGGCTCTATAATGTGATAAATGAACTCTATAATGTGATAAATGGGCTCTATAATGTGATGAATGGGCTCTATAATGTGATAAATGAGCTCTATAATGGGATAAATGAGCTCTATAATGTGATTAATGAGCTCTATAATGTGATAAATGGGCTCTAATGTGATAAATGGGGTATATAATGTGATAAATGAGCTCTATAATGTGATTAAAAGGCTCTATAATGTGATGTACATTATTTTGTTAAATGGGCTCTATAATGTGATAAATGGGCTCTATAATGTGATAAATGAACTCTATAATGGGATAAATGAGCTCTATAATGTGATTAATGAGCTCTATAATGTGATTAATGAGCTCTATAATGTGATAAATGGGCTCTATAATGTGATAAATGGGCTCTATAATGTGATAAATGGGCTCTATAATGTGATAAATGGGCTCTATAATGTGATAAATTAGCTCTATAATGTGATAAATGGGCTCTATAATGTGATAAATGGGCTCTATAATGGGATAAATGGGCTCTATAATGTGATAAATTAGCTCTATAATGTGATTAAAAGGCTCTATAATGTGATAAATGGGCTCTATAATGTGATAAATGAGCTCTATAATGTGATAAATGAGCTCTATAATGTGATAAATGAGCTCTATAATGTGATTAATGAGCTCTATAATGTGATTAATGAGCTCTATAATGTGATTAATGAGCTCTATAATGTGATAAATGGGCTCTATAATGTGATAAATGGGCTCTATAATGTGATAAATGGGCTCTATAATGTGATTAATGAGCTATATAATGTGATAAATGGGCTCTATAATGTGATAAATGAGCTCTATAATGGGATAAATGAGCTCTATAATGTGATTAATGAGCTCTATAATGTGATAAATGGGCTCTATAATGTGATAAATGAGCTCTATAATGGGATAAATGAGCTCTATAATGTGATTAATGAGCTCTATAATGTGATAAATGGGCTCTATAATGTGATAAATGAGCTCTATAATGTGATTAAAAGGCTCTATAATGTGATGTACATTATTTTGATAAATGCCATACAAATGGACATACGGTGACACACAGACATTTATTGCAAGTGACTTCTCTTCTCTTTTTTTTTAAACTTTCAGAACCATTTACAAAGTTTGGACGAGCGGTTAAACGCGCTTTTTTACTTCCTGTTTGAAGACAGAGGTATGTATATTCCAATTGAAGACTGCAATGGTTGTTAAAACTACAAATGTGGTTGTCAAAACTACAAATATGTCTGCTCAGACGACAGAACTGATGCGTAACTGACATTACAGAGTCCTTCAAAGCTCACCTCACGCAGGAGGGTAGCGGTCTAGGTACACGTCGGTGTGTGTAATCAGACTGACCCATCTGAATACTACAAATTCCCACAGCTTTGCCATATCCCCTTGTTAATGAACTTTTAACACATTTTACAGTACTTAGGGATATACCTGTGTTATTAAGGTGTAATAACCTATGTATTACCTCTGTGATAGAGTAGTAAATAACCAGTTATGGAGTACACATTTTTCATACAAGCCTACTATGTGAATGCCTATACAGACATACCTGGTCCAAGGTAAGTTATGATAGAATTGTTGCCTTGAGGTCGTGATAGAAAGTCATGTCTTAGGGAATTACTTTTATATGGAGTTTTAGAGAATAAACGTTGGGATTCCTTCCTGTCAAGCACTGTCATAGCCTTCTACTCCATTATAATTTGTCAACAGTTATCTTTTGGTATTATCAATGATTGATATTATTGATTATTGATGTTATTATTGATTGTTGATATTGTACTATACTGTTGAGAGAGATTGCAAGTATGCATTTCATTGCACCATTTATACCTGCTGTGAACTGTGGACATGACGAATACAATTTGATTTGTATTTAGTACATAAACCATATAGGCTACGACAAGGTTTTGTAATCGTATGAAAATCATGAACAACGTACTATATATTTTTTTCATATCAGGTCAAGCAGAGTGCAATGTTAGATCTTATTGCTTATGACAGGTTGAATAGTACTGGCTTGAATAATGGAATGGCATGATGATCCCAACACTGATTGTTCACTGTGTTCTCCCCCCTCCACTTAGACTCCAGGGTACGAGGATGGCTCCTGTTGGACTCATATCTCCCCACCCTCTCCCTCACCATCCTTTACCTCCTCACAGTATACCTGGGATCAAAATACATGAGGAACAGGCCAGCATACTCACTCAAGGGGGTCTTACAAGTGTACAACTTCTCTGTGACCATGCTCTCCCTGTACATGCTGGTTGAGGTAAGTTGTTCTAAGACAAAACCTCAGAGGTCAGAGAGATGTCTGAGTCGGGGATATGAGTGCCTTTATACCCTGGCTCGTGTTCATTAGGCATCAAACGGAAGAAACAGACTGACAGGGAGAGACAACCTTGACTTCTCCAATAAGAATAGTATATTTTCATTTTCAGTTGCAAAACATTTTGAAACGTTTTCCCACAATGAACATAACCCTGGGAAAGGGCATCTGTAAATGGAGTGCGTTAGTGACAGTACAGTAGGTACAGTAGGTGTAAAGAGTGTCTGTTAGTGACAGTACAGTAGGTACAGTAGGTGTGGAAGAGTGTCTGTTAGTGACAGTACAGTAGGTGTAAATAGTGTCTGTTAGTGACAGTACAGTAGGTACAGTAGGTGTAAAGAGTGTCTGTTAGTGACAGTACAGTAGGTGTAAATAGTGTCTGTTAGTGACAGTACAGTAGGTACAGTAGGTGTAAAGAGTGTCTGTTAGTGACAGTACAGTAGGTGTAAAGAGTGTCTGTTAGTTACAGTACAGTAGGTACAGTAGGTGTAAAGAGTGTCTGTTAGTGACAGTACAGTAGGTACAGTAGGTGTAAAGAGTGTCTGTTAGTGACAGTACAGTAGGTGTAAAGAGTGTCTGTTAGTGACAGTACAGTAGGTGTAAAGAGTGTCTGTTAGTGACAGTACAGTAGGTACAGTAGGTGTAAATAGTGTCTGTTAGTGACAGTACAGTAGGTGTAAAGAGTGTCTGTTAGTGACAGTACAGTAGGTGTAAATAGTGTCTGTTAGTGACAGTACAGTAGGTGTAAATAGTGTCTGTTAGTGACAGTACAGTAGGTGTAAATAGTGTCTGTTAGTGACAGTACAGTAGCTGTAAATAGTGTCTGTTAGTGACAGTACAGTAGGTACAGTAGGTGTAAAGAGCATTACTCTGTCAGACAAGTCCGAAGGCATCTGTCTTAGTAAAATCCTAGTTTTATACATCTGTATTGGTAACATCCTAGTTTTACACATCTGTATTGGTAACATCCTAGTTTTATACATCTGTATTGGTAACATCCTAGTTTTACATATCTGTATTGGTAACATCCCAGTTTTATATATCTGTATTAGTAACATCCTAGTTTTATATATCTGTATTAGTAACATCTTAGTTTTACACATCTGTATTAGTAACATCCTAGTTTTATACATCTGTATTAGTAACATCCTAGTTTTATATATCTGTATTGGTAACATCCTAGTTTTATACATCTGTATTAGTAACATCCTAGTTTTATATATCTGTATTGGTAACATCCTAGTTTTATATATCTGTATTAGTAACATCCTAGTTTTATATATCTGTATTAGTAACATCCTAGTTTTATACATCTGTATTGGTAACATCCTAGTTTTATATATCTGTATTAGTAACATCCTAGTTTTATACATCTGTATTGGTAACATCCTAGTTTTATATATCTGTATTAGTAACATCCTAGTTTTATATATCTGTATTAGTAACATCCTAGTTTTATACATCTGTATTAGTAACATCCTAGTTTTATATATCTGTATTGGTAACATCCTAGTTTTATATATCTGTATTAGTAACATCCTAGTTTTATATATCTGTATTAGTAACATCCTAGTTTTATACATCTGTATTGGTAACATCCTAGTTTTATATATCTGTATTAGTAACATCCTAGTTTTATACATCTGTATTGGTAACATCCTAGTTTTATATATCTGTATTGGTAACATCCTAGTTTTATATATCTGTATTGGTAACATCCTAGTTTTATACATCTGTATTGGTAACATCCTAGTTTTATACATCTGTATTGGTAACATCCTAGTTTTATACATCTGTATTGGTAACATCCTAGTTTTATATATCTGTATTGGTAACATCCTAGTTTTATATATCTGTAACATCCTAGTTTTATACATCTGTATTGGTAACATCCTAGTTTTATATATCTGTATTGGTAACATCCTAGTTTTATATATCTGTATTAGTAACATCCTAGTTTTATACATCTGTATTGGTAACATCCTAGTTTTATATATCTGCATTAGTAACATCCTGAATTTAATTGCATCAGTATACTTAGTTTTATACATCTGGTCAGTAACATCCTAGTTTTCAATCTCAGATAACCCTAGTTTTATAAGCAGGGGATCAACTAGTTTGACTCTCAGTCTGTATTAGTAACCACCTAGTTTTATATATCTGTATTAGTAACATCTTAGTTTGAGGCCTGTAGGTACTGAGTTTTCAATCTGTAGAGGTTATCCTAGTTTTATATCTGAGAGTTTCTCTGGATATAATTGTAAATCAGTTTTATACATCTGGTAACCTGTTTTCAGTATCTGTACAGAACAGCTGTTCAATAGTTAAACTAGTTTTAACATCAGAGTCCCTAGTTTTTCTCAGGTCCAGCAAGTTAGAATCTGTATTGTAATTTGAGTTTTTTAGTCACCTAGTTTTAATGCCTTTTAAAATCAAATGGTTGTCTTATGAATTCAGTTTTAATATCTGTAAAGTCAGCGCTAGTTTTATATATCTGCAGTTAGTCTCCTAGTTTTATACATCTGTATTTATCCAGTTTTCACATCTGAGGTCACGTTTATAAGTGTCCTCCTAGTTTCTACAAACAGTTTTTATATATCTTGGAGGACACACAGCTGATTTATCACACATTAACAACAGTTCATATATGGGCATCTGTTTATGACAGTGCCTTAGTTTTACATCTGTATTAGTAACATAGTTTTATGGGCATCTGTTTATGACAGTTTTATATACTGTATTATAACAGTTTTATACATCTATATGGGCATCCGTTTATGACGGTGCCCTTATTCTATCAGCAATGAGTCTAACAGCTGTTCCCATTCAGAGGTGTCACTTGAGGCAGAGGGTGGTTCTTCCTGACACCAGTCTTGTTCAGTACGATACGCTACCCCTGGTTGGAAACATTTATGAGACAGATATATTGTGCCTCCTAATACTAGCTTTAGCTGCAGCTATGACTGTAGTAAGTAAAATAGGTGCAATAGAGAAGAACGGAACAGACGGTATAATGGAACCTGTGTGTGCTACCATAATTGGAATACACTATATAAGCAGGGGATCATTGAAGCAGGCCTAGTTGACATGCTATGTGTCCAAATAGTCAAATTAATGAGAAACCTGGTTGCAATCTTTGTAATTTGAGTTTTAGTCACCAATAAACGAATTCAAATTCAAAAGTCGGCGAGTTTCTAAAACCAAAAGATCAGCTGATCAATGTCCTATTGATTCTAAGTCCAGCAAGGAGAAGAATTTGAGTTTTGGCAATGCCTTTTAAAATCAAACATGCTAAAAATAGTCTGGGGACTCTGTTTACCCATTTTCTTTTCCCCCACCCCCAGCAGGAACCGGAGGAACACTTCTAGCCTGGGCTTGGGGTAAGAACAGCAACAGTTGTAGTGCCTCCACCGATAGAAGGAGTGATAGGAGAGGCAGGTAGGATTGGATAGATGGGTATATGCCCCGTTTCTACATGTCTGGGTTACTAATACTGGTCCGGCGGTTAGGTTAACTATCCAGCCTGATAGCATGGTACCCTAATACTGGTCCGGAGGTTAGGTTAACTATTCAGCCTGATAGCATGGTACCCTAATACTGGTCCAGAGGTTAGGTTAACTATCCAGCCTGATAGCATGGTACCCTAATACTGGTCCGGAGGTTAGGTTAACTATCCAGCCTGATGGCATGGTACCCTACTACTGGTCCGGCGGAACACTTCTAGCCTGGGCTTGGGGTAAGAACATTAGGTTAACTAGCCAGCCTGATAGCATGGTACCCTAATACTGGTCCGGAGGTTAGGTTAACTATCCAGCCTGATAGCATGGTACCCTACTACTGGTCCGGCGGTTAGGTTAACTAGCTAGCCTGATAGCATGGTACCCTAATACTGGTCCGGAGGTTAGGTTAACTATCCAGCCTGATAGCATGGTACCCTAATACTGGTCCGGCGGTTAGGTTAACTATCCAGCCTGATAGCATGGTACCCTAATACTGGTCCAGAGGTTAGGTTAACTATCCAGCCTGATAGCATGGTACCCTAATACTGGTCCGGCGGTTAGGTTAACTATCCAGCCTGATAGCATGGTACCCTAATACTGGTCCAGAGGTTAGGTTAACTATCCAGCCTGATAGCATGGTACCCTAATACTGGTCCAGAGGTTAGGTTAACTATCCAGCCTGATAGCATGGTACCCTAATACTGGTCCAGAGGTTAGGTTAACTATCCAGCCTGATAGCATGGTACCCTAATACTGGTCCAGAGGTTAGGTTAACTATCCAGCCTGATAGCATGGTACCCTAATACTGGTCCAGAGGTTAGGTTAACTATCCAGCCTGATAGCATGGTACCCTACTACTGGTCCGGAGGTTAGGTTAACTATCCAGCCTGATAGCATGGTACCCTAATACTGGTCCAGAGGTTAGGTTAACTATCCAGCCTGATAGCATGGTACCCTAATACTGGTCCGGAGGTTAGGTTAACTATCCAGCCTGATAGCATGGTACCCTAATACTGGTCCGGCGGTTAGGTTAACTATCCAGCCTGATAGCATGGTACCCTAATACTGGTCCAGAGGTTAGGTTAACTATCCAGCCTGATAGCATGGTACCCTAATACTGGTCCAGAGGTTAGGTTAACTATCCAGCCTGATAGCATGGTACCCTAATACTGGTCCAGAGGTTAGGTTAACTATCCAGCCTGATAGCATGGTACCCTAATACTGGTCCAGAGGTTAGGTTAACTATCCAGCCTGATAGCATGGTACCCTAATACTGGTCCGGAGGTTAGGTTAACTATCCAGCCTGATAGCATGGTACCCTAATACTGGTCCAGAGGTTAGGTTAACTATCCAGCCTGATAGCATGGTACCCTAATACTGGTCCAGAGGTTAGGTTAACTATCCAGCCTGATAGCATGGTGCCTAATACTGGTCCAGAGGTTAGGTTAACTATCCAGCCTGATAGCATGGTACCCTAATACTGGTCCGGCTGTTAGGTTAACTATCCAGCCTGATAGCATGGTGCCCTAATACTGGTCCAGAGGTTAGGTTAACTATCCAGCCTGATAGCATGGTACCCTAATACTGGTCCAGAGGTTAGGTTAACTATCCAGCCTGATAGCATGGTACCCTAATACTGGTCCGGCTGTTAGGTTAACTATCCAGCCTGATAGCATGGTGCCCTAATACTGGTCCAGAGGTTAGGTTAACTATCCAGCCTGATAGCATGGTACCCTAATACTGGTCCGGCTGTTAGGTTAACTATCCAGCCTGATAGCATGGTGCCCTAATACTGGTCCAGAGGTTAGGTTAACTATCCAGCCTGATAGCATGGTACCCTAATACTGGTCCGGAGGTTAGGTTAACTATCCAGCCTGATAGCATGGTACCCTAATACTGGTCCAGAGGTTAGGTTAACTATCCAGCCTGATAGCATGGTACCCTAATACTGGTCCGGAGGTTAGGTTAACTATCCAGCCTGATAGCATGGTACCCTAATACTGGTCCGGAGGTTAGGTTAACTATCCAGCCTGATAGCATGGTACCCTACTACTGGTCCGGCGGTTAGGTTAACTATCCAGCCTGATAGCATGGTACCCTAATACTGGTCCGGAGGTTAGGTTAACTATCCAGCCTGATAGCATGGTACCCTAATACTGGTCCAGAGGTTAGGTTAACTATCCAGCCTGATAGCATGGTACCCTAATACTGGTCCAGCGGTTAGGTTAACTATCCAGCCTGATAGCATGGTACCCTAATACTGGTCCAGAGGTTAGGTTAACTATCCAGCCTGATAGCATGGTACCCTAATACTGGTCCGGAGGTTAGGTTAACTATCCAGCCTGATAGCATGGTACCCTAATACTGGTCCAGAGGTTAGGTTAACTATCCAGCCTGATAGCATGGTACCCTAATACTGGTCCAGAGGTTAGGTTAACTATCCAGCCTGATAGCATGGTACCCTAATACTGGTCCGGAGGTTAGGTTAACTATCCAGCCTGATAACATGGTACCCTAATACTGGTCCAGAGGTTAGGTTAACTATCCAGCCTGATAGCATGGTACCCTAATACTGGTCCGGAGGTTAGGTTAACTATCCAGCCTGATAGCATGGTACCCTAATACTGGTCCGGAGGTTAGGTTAACTATCCAGCCTGATAGCATGGTACCCTAATACTGGTCCGGAGGTTAGGTTAACTATCCAGCCTGATAGCATGGTACCCTAATACTGGTCCGGAGGTTAGGTTAACTATCCAGCCTGATAGCATGGTACCCTAATACTGGTCCAGAGGTTAGGTTAACTATCCAGCCTGATAGCATGGTACCCTAATACTGGTCCGGCTGTTAGGTTAACTATCCAGCCTGATAGCATGGTACCCTAATACTGGTCCGGAGGTTAGGTTAACTATCCAGCCTGATAGCATGGTACCCTAATACTGGTCCAGAGGTTAGGTTAACTATCCAGCCTGATAGCATGGTACCCTACTACTGGTCCGGAGGTTAGGTTAACTATCCAGCCTGATAGCATGGTACCCTACTACTGGTCCGGAGGTTAGGTTAACTATCCAGCCTGATAGCATGGTACCCTACTACTGGTCCGGAGGTTAGGTTAACTATCCAGCCTGATAGCATGGTACCCTACTACTGGTCCGGAGGTTAGGTTAACTATCCAGCCTGATAGCATGGTACCCTCAATGTCTTTCCATAGTATTGTTTGGGTGCTATTTTTTTCTAGACTGTTGTTCCAACCAGTGTGGTTAGTTTTGCTTTTTAGCTTTACTGTGGGGAATCCTGGGCATTTGGTATCATTTGCAGTGTCACATTGTACAGGTATGCCCCATCTTTTTGTGAATGATTCCCTTTCGCATTCTTGTTGCTCTAGGTATACTACTTTTCCTATGTCTAGATCTTCTGGATCGTATTTTAAACCCAAATAAAATCCTAATCCTAATCCTTGGTTCTGTACTCCCCCAACTTCATATTTCCTGTGAAATATAAGAGGGAGAGTATCCTTTAGTTTATTCTTATTTTTTAACTATTGGGTTTCTGGGTTTGGATGGGCCCTCTCCAGGGTCTGATCCAAATACCAATTTCATCCTGGCCAGGAATGATCTCTTGGGGGGGCTGTGTTCTCTTTTGAGTGCTGCCTTTTGTTTATATTTTCCCTCTCCAGCAGCACTGTCTGTATATATGTATTTGTGGCAAGAGTAGACTCCTTCTGTCTTGAACACTGGGTCCTGAGCTATGTACAGCTGCCACCCTAGCCCAAGTCTGTACCTCCTCCTGCCATCTCCATCATGGGGAGGAACATCCTTTCCTCCACTCAGAGGGGTGACAAAGGTGAAAATGTGCTGCTTTTCCATTGCTCTGCCCCAGTGTAACTCTCTGACTGGCCTGCACTGACCTTCCCACCAGCACCTTCTCATGAATCAAGGGTGTTTGTTAGACTCGTGGTTGTTGTCTAGGGGATAATCGTCTATCTGGTCCCAACCTGTGGACTCCAGAAGCACTCCATCCCAGGCTACACTAGGGTATACTAGGATCCATTCACCTTGTCCTGTTTCCATCCAGGTCTGTTTGTTGACTCTGTCTATCCCATATCCATCACTAGGTCCCTCTCCAAGGTCCCTAGCTCTCAGATACTCATAACTGGAGTTAAATTGGAATCTCTGGGTCAGTTGGCCTGGTTCTATTCCCAGGGTTGCCGTTGGAGTGGGCCAGAGAGGCGCTTCTATCCTCACTGGGGTCAAAGGGCTCCTTTGGTCAATTTAACTTCTGTAACCCTCTGCCTTCGGCACTCCAGACAATCTTTGTCTGAGATACTTCCCCATCTGTCCCATGCACACTGATGCAGTTGCATCTACCACATACTTGTGTCCTACCATATCTGCACCTATTTTCTCCTGAGGCCCCATCTGAGCATACCTCAATTTTCCTTAGGCTTTGCTCAGCAAGCCCTTCATACTGCATTTCCCCAGTAGGCTCATTACATACGTCACAAGGTACGCACGTCCTCATGCTTGAGCCTGGTGGCCCTGTCAGAACACTAGGTTCCCAGACCACTCTCCCTGTACCACCTCCCTTCAGTCCTTGCCTGGCTACTTCCTCATGTCGGAAGTGCCGGCCTATCCATATGCCACTCGTGCTTCTCCTAACTTATAGGCCCGCTCTGCACTCTAGGAGGTATTTCCAGTCAGGTACATTTATGAAGGACAAACTTTCTTAAGTTGTGTGTCTACTTTTTTCCCGCAAACTGTTTTTAGCGTATTTAGCGCTTATTATTTTCTCAATAATACGTCTTTTACCGTATTTCTTGGGTACTACCAGGTCACATTTGTCTGCCGCTGGATTTTTCCTAATCCTGATCCAGTCTCCTACCTGTAAAAGACAAGGTAGAGGGCTAGACTGGAGATTAGGAATATCCACCGTACTATTCATCCCTGGTAGTCCCATCAGTTCCCTTGGGCGAGGCCCTGAACTGGTTGGGGTGCTGTTTAACTCTATGCATGCCTGCACTAGTTTTGGTCCCCGATCTTTTGTCAGCTCTCCACAACCCCAAAGTTGTTTTTAGCTTGCCAATGGTCCTCTCTGCACACCCGTTTGCTTGTGGTGTGTAGGGAGGTGAGAAGATGTTCCGTATTTCCCCCTGGGATCACCACTCTTCTACCTTTTTTGTTTTTATACTGACGTCCATCGTCAGTCCTGATCGATTGAAACCGTCTTAGGGACAAAGTCAGAAGGTTAAGCATTGTCAACACAGGCAGAGCATTGCATGTTTTCGCTGTGTGTACCATTGTGTAGCCTGTTGACATGCACAACGCTACTATAGCATACCTATGTCCCAGTACCGTAGCACTTTTCATGGGACCCAATAGTGTCTAATGCTATTTGACTCCAGGGTGTGCATGTTTTGATGTGTTGATCAGACACTCTTCCTAGATTACTAGGCTTTTGCTCTTGACAGGTAATGCACTGCTGGCACACCAGTTTGGCCTCTACTGGGTCAAATTCAATCTGGTCCTGTCTAAGACGCTTCATGAAGATTTTGGGACCTGGGTGTCCCCAATCTATGTGTAACGCCTTAAGTTTGTCTGCTTGAGTTTTGTAGAGAACTATTCTGCCCATCTGGACTAGCTCATCTACTTCCCTGTTGCCTTGTTGATTGAAGTCAGCTTCTTTTCCACCCCCATCTACTGTGTGGGCTTTTTGGTGACTGACAACAATATCCATTCAATCCATTAACTCATGGATCTTTCTCCTTCCTCTCCTTCGTGCTGAATTGTTTTGTTTTGAGCACTTCTGCCATCTTTTTAAAAACATTTTTTAAAACTTTATCCATGATTCAGTCATTTTGTCTGTTCAAATGATGGGCTCTTTCCCATATTGCTTATGTGACAGCTCTAGTTTGTTATTTCGTCTGGTAATGCATTTATAGCAATGCTTAGCTACTCTGCTATAGCCCGGTATGTGGTTTCTAATATACCCTAGTTTACCTAGGCATTTCTGCATCTCATTCACTGTTTCTGGCTTCTCCATTCTCTGCACTTTTTCTAGGTATCCTTCACTTGCAGTTATTCCGTCGCTGATTGTGAAACCGAGAAAACTGACTTCCTTCCTGCCTGCCTATCTGGCTTTTTGTCAGATTCAGTTTTCTGCCTGCAGTATTCAACTTGGTTATGGCCTGTTTTGTGTCTGGCTATTTTGCATTGCTCCCCTGGCTTATGTACTCCTCCAATTATTTTATGTGTGTTCTGACTCTCTCTATTTGGTCTGGAACAAAAAATGGTTCTACACCTGCATTGCTTGTTGTTTGGGGTTTTAGGTTGGGTTTCTGTACAGCACTTTGAGATATCAGCTGATGTACGAAGGGCTATATAAATAAATTGGATTTGATTTGATTTATGACTCCCCTTACTTATAATTATTCAGCGTCCAATAAGCTGAGGAGATTTTCTTCTCCTTGTAGCATATTTATCCCTAAGTGGTTTATTATTTTCATATCTTTTTTAAAGTCCATCCTGAAATTGTACCCTGAGGTGTCCACTCTTTGCATTATTTACTTCCCTGTAACGTCCCATTCCCCTACTCCTGTGTCAGTGTCTAACTGACCTAATACATATGCACATGGGTCATATGGAAATAGAGCGCTGGTAGGGGCCGTTAACTCAGGTAGTAGTAGAGTCTTAAATAGAGGTGTGGGTGTATTAGTAACATCCCAGTTTTACACATCTGTATTGGTAACATCCTAGTTTTATATATCTGTATTGGTAACATCCTAGTTTTATATATCTGTATTGGTAACATCCTAGTTTTATACATCTGTATTGGTAACATCCTAGTTTTATATATCTGTATTGGTAACATCCTAGTTTTACACATCTGTATTAGTAACATCCTAGTTTTACACATCTGTATTAGTAACATCCTAGTTTTATATATCTGTATTAGTAACATCCTAGTTTTATATATCTGTATTAGTAACATCCTAGTTTTACACATCTGTATTAGTAACATCCTAGTTTTTTGTATTAGTAACATCCTAGTTGTATACATCTGTATTAGTAACATCCTAGTTTTATATATCTGTATTAGTAACATCCTAGTTTTATACATCTGTATTGGTAACATCCTAGTTTTATATATCTGTATTAGTAACATCCTAGTTTTATACATCTGTATTGGTAACATCCTAGTTTTATACATCTGTATTGGTAACATCCTAGTTTTATACATCTGTATTGGTAACATCCTAGTTTTATATATCTGTATTGGTAACATCCTAGTTTTATATATCTGTAGTAACATCCTAGTTTTATACATCTGTATTAGTAACATCCTAGTTTTATACATCTGTATTGGTAACATCCTAGTTTTATTTTATAACATCTGTTTATATATCTGTATTGGTAACATCCTAGTTTTATATATCTGTATTGGTAACATCCTAGTTTTATACATCTGTTTTATCTGTATTAGTAACATCCTAGTTTTACACATCTGTATTAGTTTAGTTTTATACATCTGGTAACATCCTAGTTTTAGTATTGGTAACATCCTAGTTTTATATATCTGTATTAGTAATCATAACCTAGTTTTATACATCTGTATTAGTAACATCCTAGTTTTATACATCTGTATTAGTAACATCCTAGTTTTATATATCTGTATTAGTAACATCCTAGTTTTATACATCTGTATTAGTAACATCCTAGTTTTATACATCTGTATTAGTAACATCCTAGTTTTATATATCTGTATTGGTAACATCCTAGTTTTATACATCTGTATTGGTAACATCCTAGTTTTATACATCTGTATTGGTAACATCCTAGTTTTATACATCTGTATTGGTAACATCCTAGTTTTATACATCTGTATTGGTAACATCCTAGTTTTATATATCTGTATTGGTAACATCCTAGTTTTATACATCTGTATTGGTAACATCCTAGTTTTATACATCTGTATTGGTAACATCCTAGTTTTACACAGCGGCTCAAAAGTGATGCTGACGCTTCGATAAAATATTAATGTGAAAAAATATATGATTCCTCAAAGTGATGATCTTTCATCCCTCCCAGGTGTTTGTGAGTGTGTGTCTGTATGTATCTACAGTTGAAGTCGGAAGTTCACATACACTTAGGTTGGAGTCATTAAAACTAGTTTTTCAACCGCTCCACAAATTTCTTGTCCACAAACAATTGTTTTGGCAGTTAGGACATCTACTTTGTGCATGACACAAGTAATATTTACAATTGTTTTCAGACATTATTTCACTTGGAAATTATAAGTTATAAGTCTGTAAACAATTGTTGGGAAAATTACTTGTGTGTATGTACTCTTCTGACTTCAACAGTGTGTGTGTATATATATATATATACAGTGCCTTGCGAAAGTATTCGGCCCCCTTGAACTTTGCGACCTTTTGCCACATTTCAGGCTTCAAACATGAAGATATAAAACTGTATTTTTTGTGAAGAATCAACAACAAGTGGGACACAATCATGAAGTGGAACGACATTTATTGGATATTTCAAACTTTTTTAACAAATCAAAAACTGAAAAATTGGGCGTGCAAAATTATTCAGCCCCCTTAAGTTAATACTTTGTAGCGCCACCTTTTGCTGCGATTACAGCTGTAAGTCGCTTGGGGTATGTCTATCAGTTTTGCACATCGAGAGACTGAAATTTTTTCCCATTCCTCCTTGCAAAACAGCTCGAGCTCAGTGAGGTTGGATGGAGAGCATTTGTGAACAGCAGTTTTCAGTTCTTTCCACAGATTCTCAGATTCACAGATTCTTATATTTATATATAATATATAATATACAGTACCAGTCAAAAGTTTTCTACACATCTACTCATTCAAGGGTTTTTCTTTATTTTGACTATTTTCAACATTGTAGAATAATAGTGAAGACATCAAAATTATGAAATAACACACATGAATATCATATCACTCCGTCTCTCGCTCTCTTCGTCTCCCTCTCTCCGTCTCTCGCTCTCTTCGTCTCTCGCTCTCTCGCTGTCTCCCTTTCTCCGTCTGTCTCACTCTCGCTGTCTCTCGCTCTCCGTCTCTCGCTTTGTCTCTGTCTCCGTCTCTCCTTCTCAGTCTCTTCGTCTCTCCCTCCCTGTCCCTCCCTCTCTCTCTCTCTGTCCCTCCCTCTCTCTCTCTGTCTCCCTCTCTCCCTCCCTCTCTCTCTCTGTCTCCCTCTCTGTCTGCCTCTCTGTCTCTCTCTCTCTCTCTGTGTGTCTCTGTCTGTCTCTCTCTCTCTCTGTCTCTCTCTCTCTCTGTCTGCCTCTCTGTCTCTCTCTCTCTCTCTCTCTCTCTCTCTCTCTCTCTCTCTCTCTCTCTCTCTCTCTGTGTCTCTGTCTCTCTCTCTCTCTGTGTGTCTCTGTCTCTGTCTCCCTCTCTCTCTCTCTCTCTGTCTCCCCTCTCTCTCTCTCTCTCTGTCTGTCTCCCTCTCTCTCTCTCTCTCTCTGTCTGTCTCCCTCTCTCTCTCTCTCTCTCTCTCTCTCTCTCTCTCTCTCTCTCTCTCCCTCTCTGTCTCCCTCTCTGTCTCCCTCTCTGTCTCCCTCTCTGTCTCCCTCTGTCTCCCTCTCTTTCTCTCTGTCTCCCGCTCTCTCTCTGCCTCCCTCACCTCTGTCTCTCTCCCTCTCTCACCTCTCTCTCGCCTCTGTCTCTCTCTCTCCATATACCTATTTATTTCTCTTCCCTCTCCTTCTCACCTCCTCTCTCTGTCTTCCTTTTTCCCTCTCTTCCTCCTTTCTGTCTTCCTCTCCTCTTCTCCTCTTCCTTTCTCTCTCTCTCTCACTCTCCTCCTCTCCTCTTCTCTCTGTCTCCTTCTCCCACTGTGACCTCTGGGCATGGGCCCGTCTGCTGACTCATATGACATGTTGTGCAGTGGTTCAGATGCCATATCGGCTTAGATTCCAGGCTAGGTGAGAGGGTGAAGGACCATACAGACAGATTAACCTCACTGGAAACCCTCCTAGGCAGGCTACCACTCTCGCACAACACAGATTGACTATTTATAAAGCTAGAAAGATGATACTGTTATGATTATTAGTAGGAATGTGAATCATGAAGATATCTACAGTGTAAGCTATGTCTAATGTCTATATGATAGGCAATGTGTGAAATATAGCTTGAGATGTAGTTTGTAGGTTGTGTTGTTAGTTCCAAAGTGGCACTGAGGTCTAAGACACTGCATCTCAGTGCAAGAAGTGTCACTAAAGACCCTGGTTCGATTCCAGGCTGTATCACAACTGAGTCCCATGGGGCGGCGCACAATTGGCCCAGCGTCATCCAGGTTTGGCCGGGGTAGGCTGTCATTGTAAATAAGAATTTGTTCTTAACTGAAAAACACAGCCATTTTTCCAGCCAAAGAGAGGAGACACAAAAAGCAGAAATAGAGATAAAATTAATCACTAACATTTTATGATCTTCATCAGATGGCACTCGTAGGACTTCATGTTACACAATACATGTATGTTTTGTTCGATAAAGTTCATATTTATATCAAAAAATCAGTTTACATTGGCGCGTTACGTTCAGTAATGTTTTGCTTCCAAAAGATCCGGTGATTTTGCAGAGAGCCACATCAATTTACAGAAATACTCATCATAAACGTTGATGAAAGATGCAAGTGTTATGCATTTAATTAAAGATATACTTCTCTTTAATGCAACCGCTGTGTCAGATTTCAAAAAAGCTTTACAGCAAAAGTACACCATGCAATAATCTGAGTACAGCGCTCAGACACGAAAACAAGCCATGTTGTGGAGTCAACATAAGTCAGAAATAGCATTATAAATATTCACTTACCTTTTGCTCTTCTTCAGAATGCACTCCCAGGAATCTCAGTTTCACAATAAATGTTCGATAAAGTCCATAATTTATGTCCAAATACCTCCTTTTTGTTTGCGCGTTTAGTCCAGTAATCCAAAATCCACAAGGTCCAGACGAAAAGTCAAAAAAGTAATATTACAGTTCGTAGAAACATGTTGTAACGGCTCTCTTCTATCTCCTCCTCTGACGAAGAGGTAGAACAAGGATCGGACCAAAATGTAGCGTGATGATGATTCATGATATTTTAATGAAGGAAAACTATACATACAGAAACTACAAAAATAACGAAATGAAATAAAGCGTTTAACCTTAATTGTTCCTGTAAGTCACTCTGAATAACAGTGTCTGCTAAATGACTAACATGTAAGTGGAGTTTGCCTGAAGGCATATAGGGATGGTTTCACAGCTGGAGCCTAGTCCTAGACTGAAAATTATGCTCAATTGTGAATCTCCGTTGAAAGTGTTTTTCAATAGAGCTTGGTCTATGTATGAATCCTACACTTGTGCACTACATACATTCACTAAAACGTAGAGAGAGGGAGAGAGGGAGGAAGTATGCTGTCGTCTGAGAATAATGACCTCCAAGCAGTGAGATCTATTTAAAGAGCACTTGAGCACAGTTAGGATGCGGAGAGCAGTCATATATCCCTCTTTGTGGAAGTTTATACAGGGGTGACCGAATACAACTACAACCATTACAACTACTCACTGGGTTAGACTGACACGGCAGAGAAAGGCAGGGAGGATTGGGCTACTGCCTCAGCTCAGTCAGTCCTGACAGGGATACAGATGTGTGTGTGTGTGTGTGTGTGTGTGTGGGGAGGGGTATGTGTGTGGAGCAGGGTGGGGTGTGTGTGTGTGTTACAGGGAAATGGTGCATGACTGTGTGTGTGGTGGGGGGTGGTGAGAGTTATACTGTGACGTTGACCGTGGCGTTTTTGGTTGCAGCTCGTCTCGGCAACCTTGTCGGCAGGCTACCGTCTGCAGTGTCAGGGACTCCACGAGGCAGGGGAGGCGGACCTCAGGGTGAGTAACACTGTGTGTGTGTGTGTGTGTGTGTGTGTGTGTGTGTGTGTGTGTGTGTGTGTGTGTGTGTGTGTGTGTGTGTGTGTGTGTGTGTGTGTGTGTGTGTGTGTGTGTGTGTGTGTGTGTGTGTGTGTGTGTGTGCCGACTCCTTCCCACCCTCCATGCTTCCTCAGTAACATTTGTGTTGGGCTCTGCTGTCTACACCATGACTGGCCTCTGAAAACCATAGACTTCTGCATTTCTATGTCAATCTAATGAATAACACAAACCTACTCTTAACATCTTGAAGAAAGGAGTCATGTCGTGTTGACTGTTGTTCTCTTACTACTTATTAGAAAACGTTACAACCATCTAGTTAAGAAATGCAATGTCTCCTGCACTCAACTATCAAGTGTCTCAACAGATGCTATCATTGCTATGTTTGTTCATATTGGGGGCTCTCGTTAACTGACTTGCCTAGTTAAATAAAGGTTAAATAAATAAGATAAATTAAAATACAGTACATACAGTATATGGAGCTTGTATAAATCAGTTATTGGTGACTCAAGTCAAATATGCTGAAGCCCTTGGTGTGTAGCCTCGGACAACCAGCCTGGTCTCTGATACACGGATTACATTGTTCAGTATGGAGAATGATTTATGTCAGCTGGCGAGATCAGGCTGGTTCCACAGTGTGAGGAAAGGCTAGAGGTCCCGCTTTCCCTGGGAAAAGAGTGGTAGTAGATCTGTGAGTACCATCACATGCTGTTACCTCCTACAACTTCAAAGGGAATGGGTTGTATAATATATTTCTGTCAGCTAGTGTCCACAAATGGCATCCCCCCCATCCCCCATCTTCTGCACCCCCCCCCCTAGTTTGAAAAATATATATATATATATGAATGTGATAACGTAAAGCAACATATGCAAGAGTACAATTGTGTAATTAATTAACACAAAGAGTTAATTACAATGTATTACAATTAAATGAATTACAATGAATTACATAACTTAATTACAGTTACATTAGCTGTAAATTAAAGAATAATAATGAATATCCACTGCCACACAAAAATATTGAAATTACATCTTGGTCCCATTTTTTGATTTTTTTGTTGTCGTTGAAGGTCATAGTTCCAGACACAATCATGAAAGGGAAGTTGATTCAGTACTCGCCATATTACTGCACAGTCCCCTACATGCTCTTCTATAAACTCACCAGGTAGCCAAGGTGCTGTGGTGGTACTACTTCTCCAAGGTGATTGAGTTCCTGGACACCATCTTCTTTGTGCTGCGGAAGAAGAACAGCCAGATCACCTTCCTGCACGTTTATCACCACGCCTCCATGTTCAACATCTGGTGGTGTGTTCTGAACTGGATCCCCTGTGGACAGAGTAGGTCACACCCACTTCCACCTACATCACTGTTAGAATCAAAGGGACTCGATTGATGTAAGAGCGAATCAGTAGGCGTGGTATAGGCAGAGACGAAAGGGGGAAGCAAGACATCTCACTCGCTCCTTTTTTCTGGTTCATATACAGTCAATGAACTAAGCAGACCAGACCATAAAGATATATAGAAGACTCATCTTTGTATCTGTGCCATTATAGCTTATGTGACAGTATGGGCAACGCCATTGAGGCTACCTATATTTTAAAGGAGTCCATTTTCTTCTTCACGATTGGCTGATCCCTCCTTATGACCAGGTTGGACTCCAGCTAATATGACCTTTTAGCCACTAGAGGTCTCTATCATTCTCTATGGACCAGACCCAGCTGCTAATGCATTGGTGCCTATGGGAGAGCCACCTGCTTAAGTAGACCAGGAAAAAAAAAATATCAATGGCAAACGGCATGAGTGGGACATCTTCATTCATCCACCATCTTTGATATAGGTTGACGTTAGGGTCAGATTGAGATGAGAGCTGAGGTTGATGTTCTTCCTGTGGAAATGTTCTAACACCTATTCTTCAATGTTGAAGCCCAATGGGGGTAGTTGTTATTTTGCTGATTATGCCAACGTTCTTCAAGCAGGGCTAAGGCACTGCATCTCAGTGCTAGGGGTGTCACTACAGGCCCTGGTTTGATTCCAGGCTGTATCACATCCGGCCGTGATTGGGAGTCTCATAAGGCAGTGCACAATTGGCCCAGCGTCGTTAGGGTTTGGCCAGGGTAGGCCGTCATTGTAAATAAGAATTTGTTCTTAAACTGACTTGCCTAGTTAAATTAAGGTTAAATAAAAATGTAATGGGGCCTCCCGGGTGGCGCAGTGGTCTAAGGCTGGTTGCAATTGCCACCAGAGACTCTGGGTTCGAGCCCAGGCTGTCACAGCCGGCCACGACCGGGAGGTCCATGGGGCGACGCACTATTGGCCTAGTGTCGTCCGGGTTAGGGAGGGCTTGGTTGGTAGGGACATCCTTGTCTTATCACGCTAGGTGTACGGTGTTTCCTCCGACACATTGGTGCAGCTTGTTTCCGGGTTGGATGCGCGCTGTGTTAAGAAGCAGTGCGGCTTGGTTGGGTTCTGTTTCGGAGGATGCATGGCTCTCGACCTTCGTCTCTCCCGAGTCCGTACGGGAGTTGTAGCGATGAGACAAGACAGTAACTACTAACAATTGGATACCACGAAATTGGGGGGAAAAAATAAAATACAAATATCTAAAAAATAAAAACGTAATAAATAAAGGGATCCGCCCCCCCCCATGAGGCCGGCAGCAGAGTGTCATTCCATCCCAGCAGGCCATATATAACTACACCAGGAGCAAACTCGAGTGAGCATGTCCTGTCCTATAATAAATAAATAAATAAATAAAACTAGCCAACTTTAACATGTCCCTGCTACAAGCAATTTACAAAATATGTTTAATTATTTTTCTCACTGTAGTTGTGTTGTCTTGGTGACAGACCAAACTTCTGATTTTCAATGTGAAAGGTTTGTCAAGTATGTCAATCAATAATACATTTTTCCCAAATCTTTTTTTCCAAGGTTTCTTTGGGCCGACTCTTAACAGTTTCATCCATGTGTGTATGTACTCCTACTATGGCCTGTCCACAATACCCTCCATGCAGAAATACCTCTGGTGGAAGCGCTACCTGACTCAGGCTCAGTTGGTGAGTACACTGGTTGCAAATTCCTTTCATGAAATGAGCGCTGATATTCAATCAAGCCTATATGATCTCACTTGAACAGTGAAGGGAACTACTCTTCTAGTCTAAGAGCAACGGCCTACATTAAGCATAGACATGGGACGATAAAAGCCACGCATGTTAGAGGAGTTATACGACCCCTGACGGAGGGGTTTCCCCTTTTTGTTCTCTGTCTCAGATCCAGTTTATACTGACCATCACACACACCCTGTCTGCAATCGTCGTCCCTTGTGGTTTCCCCGTTGGATGCCTGCTCTTCCAGTTCTCCTACATGGCCACCCTCGTCATCCTCTTTGTCAACTTCTACGTCCAGGTACAGTAGCGCCTTGGGGTTACCTTCCCATGAACACTGGATTCAAACTGTGCTCTGTATAATAGGACACGGTAAAAAAAAAAAATCTAAAATTATTGGAAAAGTCCACAAATACGACAATGTTCTTTGTTACGGGATTCATTTAAAGGCATGTCTGAATGTTTGTTGTTTTTTCAATGGTCGAAAGTTAACCGATTTTATCCCAGACCTACAGAAAAAGAAGGCCAGAAGAATCCACCAAGTCCAGTCGCCCAAATGGCCACTCTGTCTCCACCAATGGCACCAGCTTCAAGAAGAGAAAGTAGTATTTGGACCTGGTTGTCAAGACAACGACCTACTTCAACAACCACCAGAATCTATACATGTCGTGACACTACTGCTAAAATGCTCCAAAACAGGGATAAGTTTCAGTATGCATGTTATGTATAGAAACCTTTGTACTTAATTTTTGTATTAAATTCTTTATTTGGTTTCCTTGGAGCTTGACAACATATGCGTAACATACTGTACGTACAGGAATGATGCGCTCATTTCCTTTGCGCTTTCAATTGCTGAAATGCAAGTGTGAAAACTCCATCCATTCCTGACCACGCAGTAACCTATGCAATTCATAGTTTATATTCTCACAGTGTAAAAACCTGAATACAATCAGCAATTTCCACAATACTTTGACATAATTTACATTGCTATTGCTTTATTGAATATAGCCCATGTGTACAGTGTGTACTCATCAAAAATATCAGTCCAGAGCATTCACTGAAATCATTGTTAAACTAAAGATGCCTTAGAAACACTGCAGATCCTTATACCTAATGTATCACAATGTATTTGAATGTCTTCGTTTACGGGTACAACATGTGCTGGTAAACATGACTGGGTGACTGGGTCTTTAGAAAAAGCAATATTGAACAGGCTTTCCTGACGACTTTGGTAGACTTTATACATTGAGAAATGCAACCACTGATCAATATCTTTGAATGGCTATCGGCAAACAGACAAAATAAAAGTACTTCAAAAAAATAAATGAGCATGGTCTGCCTTGGTCTATGGCGACGAACCACATCCCTGAAATTCATTAGCTATGACCTTTTAGCTATGGATGTGTTAGCTACTAGCTATGGATGTGTTAGCTACTAGCTATGGATGTGTTAGCTACTAGCTATGGATGTGTTAGCTACTAGCTATGGATGTGTTAGCTACCAGCTATGGATGTGTTAGCTACTAGCTATGGATGTGTTAGATACTAGCTATGGATGTGTTAGATACTAGCTATGGATGTGTTAGCTACCAGCTATGGATGTGTTAGATACTAGCTATGGATGTGTTAGATACTAGCTATGGATGTGTTAGCTACCAGCTATGGATGTGTTAGCTACTAGCTATGGATGTGTTAGATACTAGCTATGGATGTGTTAGATACTAGCTATGGATGTGTTAGCTACCAGCTATGGATGTGTTAGCTACTAGCTATGGATGTGTTAGCTACTAGCTATGGATGTGTTAGCTACTAGCTATGGATGTGTTAACTATTAGCTATTATTGTGTGTATTTTGAAGAATGCCAGAAAAAAAGATGAGCGAGATTGCTTGTGTGAGAACTGTGATCACGGTCTATGAACCATTATGCGTATCTGTATGACGTCACCGCCAGGGTCCAAGGTGGTGAGTGTTTCAACAGGAAGTGGAGGGTCTTGTCCTCTCTTTCCTTTGTCACCAACTCATTGGAGGTTCCTGTGGAGAGGAAGAGAGGATAAGTCATCTTAAAAAGAGAGAGTTTACTTACTTTATTTTTGATTTACCGATGTGGTTGTCGTTTCATAAAAAATATTTAAAAATGAGTTCATTGGTTGGTTATGAAGCCACATCCAGAATGTCCTAACAAGAAAAAAAATCATTTTATTCCAACTTAATCCCATATATTGTTACCTGCATACTGCCAGACCTAGAAATCCGAGCAGCCATATTTACACTGACGTCACTCGGGTTGGAAAAATCAGGTGGATTATGAAGTGTCGCTGCTGGCTCAGATCTTGGTTCCATGTGGTCCGTAGCTCCTACGGGGGGAGACTAAGTACATCCCCGAAGCCCACTAACACAGTAACTCTGTGACCATGGTTCACGCCACAACCCTACCAGGAACACTGGATGCCCTGCTTCACCCTGGATATATTTACAGATATTATATTTGGATATTATATTTGAATATTATATTTGAACTTTCTCTTCAAATCCCTCGTTTTCACGAACCGACTCACAAAATAAAGATAACGTGGGTGATCCGTTTCGGTCTTAATACAACAGAAAATCTAATTTTCCATTTAAAAAGAAGATGGGAACGAGATCCAAGGGCAGGCTGGACTGAGTTTATTCCACAGTGACCTACCATGTGGAATACAGTGTGTGGGTCAGAGGGGGACGATACAATTATTTCCATGACAGAATTAAAAAGCAATTTTCAACTGACCAATGCAGACATCAATCTGAAATAATTTGGACATCAAAGCAATATTGAGGGGATCCTATTTGAGTCAGAAAATGATACTCATATGATAGATAAGATATACAAAACCTTCAAGATAGCCTATCCAACTAAGTCTCATTGAAAAAAATATAAACTATTGGAACTAAGACCTAAAAATAACTGATATTGGCAAAAGATGAAGTTTTGGAACATAACTGTAATTTTGTTAGTTAACTAAAATGTATGCTTAATCCAGTACAAACCAATATACAGAATTCATTATACAAGTGACAAGTGACACCATTCACAAATTCTACAACCCTACGGCCAAGTCATGTCTTACGTGTAAAACAATCATTCAATCAATCATTTATGCCTTCTTTGAGTGATGGGCGGAGTTAGAAAGTTGCCTTGCAGAAGCTTTGAAATGCAAGTTACCTTTTTAATCCATCTATCTGCATATTTAAAGGCACGGTACATGAAGGTGAGGTGAGATACCTTTTATGGGTTGGACCATTACTTTCTCATAAATTTTTTGACTTTACTGGAAATCAAAATGATCCTCCATCGTTCAGACAGTGGATGAATCAAAATGATTATATATATATTTTTAAATGAGAGCTACCGATTTGAAGCCTGTGGTATAAAGAATTCCAAACCCTATAAATATGCAAAGGATAAAACATAATTTTTTTCAAATTATGAGACCAAACCAGATGAGTTTGGCTACTGAGGGAACATGTAGGTTTGAGCAAGTATGATGTCATTAATGTTTGTTGAAATTCATGTACTTCTTAATTGGGTGTTTTTCTCGTCATTCATCTTTTGAGTTGAAGCCAACGTCATGTCTAAATTCCCAGATTCCATACCATAAAAACTCTATGGCATACACATTTTGACACTCACTGCCCAACAGGCTAATGGCATAGTTATGAGCCCCAGTTGACCATTTCAAAATGGCCTGGTAGTCAGTCTGTGGTAAGGGCACCCTCTACTGTTCATAACTATGGAGACTGTTTGGTAGCCTAGGTGCAATAGGGCTAGGGCTGCGACTAGCCATAGAGTTCTAAACCTAAAGTGTAAGAGAGACGCGTGTTATCGCAACGACAGAGGCCTTGTTTGCGCTGCTGGGAGAGGACTGGGAGAACTGTATAAGAGAGTGATGGGGGGCGGAATACAGCAGGGTGTCTACTAGATGGGGTACAGCAGGGTGTCTACTAAATGGTCTATGGGAGGGTGTCTACTAGACGGGGTACAACAGGGTGTGGTCTATACCAATGTAGTTCAGAGCACTCAGACACAATCAATGGGTGTAAGGGGAGGAGGGACAGGACAGGGCATGCTCACTTGAGTTTGCTCCTGGTTTTGGGCTTCTTCCTAGTGTAGTTACAGTGGGGCAAGTCAGCCACCAATTGTGCAAGTTCTCCCACTTGAAAAGACAAGAGAGGCCTGTAATTTTCATCATAGAGGGTGTCTACTAAATTTCAACTATGACAGACAAAATGAGAAGAAAAAAAATCCAGAAAATCACACTGTAGGATTTTTTATGAATTTATTTTTTTAATTTTAATTTTACCTTTATTTAACCAGGCAAGTCAGTTAAGAACATATTCTTATTTTAACATAAATATTCACTTACCTTTGATGATCTTCATCAGACTGCACTCCCAGGAATCCCAGTTCCACATTAAATGTTTGATTTGTTCGATAATGTCCATCCTTCATGTCCAAAGAGCTACTTTTGTTAGCACGTTTGGTAAATAAATCCAAAGTCATGAAGCGCGTTCCCTAGTTGCAGACTAAATGTCAAAAAGTTCCGTTACTGTCCGTAGAAACATGTCAAACGATGTATGGAATCAATCTTTAGGATATTTAATATAATAATGATAATATTCCAACCGGAGAATTCCTTTGTCTTCAGAAAAGCAAAGTAGGGCGAGCTACCTCTCATGTGAAATGCGCGTGACTGCTGCCAGAACTCTGACTCAATCTTCTCTCATTCTCTCCCCCTTCACAGTAGAATCCTCAAACAAGTTTCTAAAGATGGTTGACATCTAGTGGAAGCCTTAGGAAGTGCAACATAACTAATATCCCACTGTGTATTCAATAGGTGCTGGGTTGAAAATTGATCAACCTCAGATTTCCCACTTCCTGTTTGGATTTCTTCTCAGGTTTTTGCCTGCCATATGAGTTATGTTATACTCATAGACATCATTCAAACAGTTTTAGAAACTTCAGAGTATTTTCTATCCAATACTAATAATAATATGCATATATTAGCAACTGGGACTGAGGAGCAGGCAGTTTACTCATCCAAGCTACTCAATACTGCCCCTGCAGCCATAAGAAGTTTCAATAGGCTAAATTAGACATTCTGTAAACTTCTGACTCCAGAGTGATCTTTTCACAAAATAATTTGGATGTAGTGAACTACTTTTTCAAAGATACTTAGTTAAGTAAGTTAACTATATTTTTCTGAAAGGTAGCTTCCAGTGTTCAGTTTGTTAAACTACATTTTCAGAGTAGCTTCCCAATTGCTGCTGGTGAGTACACATTTTGTCGGGTCAGTCTCACCTCTGGTTCTTTTGACAAAAAAGCTAGTGCAGGACGTTCCCAGGTTGAAGTCCTTCAGTTTCTCATCCTCTGACATTAACATCTGAATCTATAGACGCATATTAATTCATGTGTTATATACATAATTGGCTGAGAGGAATATCAGACAGAGTCAAACCCCATTGGGGAAGTACTTATAGCTGACATGAGATGGACACTGAGTTAGCTTTAGAATAAGACGCATGTGTCATAACTGCCACACATGTGTCTTTATCTTACCTGGGGTTTCATCCATATGTCGAGGTATGTCACCTTAAAGCTTGTGTAACGGATGTGAAACGGCTGGCTTAGTTAGCGGTGTGAGCTAAATAGCGTTTCAATCGGTTACGTCACTTGCTCTGAGACCTTGAAGTAGTAGTTCCCCTTGCTCTGCAAGAGCCGCGGCTTTTGTGGAGCGATGGGTAACGATGCTTCGTGGGTGACTGTTGTTGATGTGTGCAGAAGGTCCCTGGTTCGCGCCCGGGTATGGGCGAGGGGACGGTTTAAAATTATACTGTTACATTGATGCTGTTGACCCGGATTACTGGTTGCTGCGGAAAAAGGAGGAAGGTCAAAAGGGGGGTGAGTGTAACGGATGTGAAACGGCTAGCTTCGTTAGCGGTGTGCGCTAAATAGCGTTCCAATCGGTTACGTCACTTGCTCTGAGACCTTGAAGTAGTAGTTCCCCTTGCTCTGCAAGAGCCGCGGCTTTTGTGGAGCGATGGGTAACGATGCTTCGAGGGTGACTGTTGTTGATGTGTGCAGAAGGTCCCTGGTTCACGCCCGGGTATGGGCGAGGGGACGGTTTAAAAGTAATTCTGTTACACTTGGATCTGCATAAGGTGAAAAACTGTTTGCTCCAGCGCCTTTGTTAATGTTTACATTTTTTTGATGACAGCATGGTAAAAAAAAATGTGCACTACCTATTCTGGTGTTCTAGTGCACGTGCAATGACGTCATAGAGGGGAAAAATACTGTGATCATTATTTTAAGTAACTTTGTTGTTGTAATATTCCAAACAGACGTGGCTGTTTCACCAAGTACAGATTCCAGCTTTAAGTTATCCATATGTCCACCTATGTTACCTTAAAGTGACTGCCCAATGAAAATCTCACTTTTAAAAGTTAATATTCTGTTAACTCATATGATGACAATAACCAGCTGACAAGATGTCATGACCGGTACAGCCCTACTCATACCCAAATAATGTTTTTGACTCTTACTATACTCATATTTGTGACCAAAGCATACATACATTGGAGAAGAAACACTTCAAAAATCCCACCTCAAAATTGTATCTCTAACTGATTGTTAAAAAAAATACTTGATATTTTCTCATAGAACATGATGTCATTTCCCTGAGATGGCCAATCAGCGGTCTATTTGTGTGAATATTTTTCCTGCGCGGTATACGCTCACACCATTCTTTTCTTGGGGTATGTCCACACCATTCCAACACAGAAAAGCTGTTTTTTAACATATATATATTTTTAATTGAAAGGAAAACAATTTTATTCATGTTGTTAATAATTATAGGCAATATATCATATAAATCTGGAAGCACTGGGCAGGTACGTCTGCTGCCGCTCCCCCTCTCTGGCGCTGGAGGCTGCTCATCATTACGCAAACCTGTCACCATCGTTACGAGCGCAATCGCTTCATCGAACTCACCTGGACTCCACACCTCATTGATTGCCTCCCCTATATCTGTCACTTCCTCAGTTTCATTCCCGTGTCTGCATTGATGCTGTTTTGTTTCTCTTGTCCAGATGCTGGTCTTGTTAAGTTTCATGTCTATTTATTACTAAATCCTCACCCTGAACTTGCTTCCCATCTCCCAGCATCTGTAGTTACGGAATTGTTATAGGTACTTTAAGTCATCCATATGACAGCATCTACTGACTTTGGATCAATGACTCAGGAACTGCTGCTGTGCTTGTTTCAGTGGTATCCAGAAACGCTCTGATGCAGGGGGATGTGACATCACCACAAGGGAGAAGGATCATTATCTAACCATGAGGGAGACCGATCATTATCTAACCATGAGGGAGACCGATCATTATCTAACCATGAGGGAGACCGATCATTATCTAACCATGAGGGAGACAGATCATTATCTAACCATGAGGGAGACCGATCATTATCTAACCATGAGGGAGACCGATCATTATCTAACCATGAGGGAGACCGATCATTATCTAACCATGATTGAGACTGGTCATTATCTAACCATGAGTGAGACAGGTCATTATCTAACCATGAGAGAGATAGGTCATTATCTAACCATGAGGGAGATAGGTCATTATCTAACCATGAGGGAGACCGATCATTATCTAACCATGAGGGAGACCGATCATTATCTAACCATGAGGGAGACCGATCATTATCTAACCATGAGGGAGACAGATCATTATCTAACCATGAGGGAGACCGATCATTATCTAACCATGAGGGAGACCGATCATTATCTAACCATGAGGGAGACCGATCATTATCTAACCATGAGGGAGACAGATCATTATCTAACCATGAGGGAGACAGATCATTATCTAACCATGAGGGAGACAGATCATTATCTAACCATGAGGGAGACAGATCATTATCTAACCATGAGGGAGACCGATCATTATCTAACCATGAGGGAGACCGATCATTATCTAACCATGAGGGAGACCGATCATTATCTAACCATGAGGGAGACAGATCATTATCTAACCATGAGGGAGACCGATCATTATCTAACCATGAGGGAGACAGATCATTATCTAACCATGAGGGAGACCGATCATTATCTAACCATGAGGGAGACCGATCATTATCTAACCATGAGGGAGACAGATCATTATCTAACCATGATTGAGACTGGTCATTATCTAACCATGAGTGAGACAGGTCATTATCTAACCATGAGAGAGATAGGTCATTATCTAACCATGAGGGAGATAGGTCATTATCTAACCTTGAGGGAGACCGCTCATTATCTAACCATGAGGGAGATAGGTCATTATCTAACCATGAGGGAGATAGGTCATTATCTAACCATGAGGGAGATAGGTCATTATCTAACCATGAGGGAGATAGGTCATTATCTAACCATGAGGGTGGGTCATTATCTAAGATAGGATCATTATCTAACCATGAGGGAGGGATCATTATCTAACCATAGGTCATTATCTAACCATGAGGGAGATAGGTCATTATCTAACCATGAGGGAGATAGGTCATTATCTAACCATGAGGGAGATAGGTCATTATCTAACCATGAGGGAGATAGGTCATTATCTAACCATGAGGGAGATAGGTCATTATCTAACCATGAGGGTGATAGGTCATTATCTAACCATGAGGGAGATAGGTCATTATCTAACCATGAGGGAGATAGGTCATTATCTAACCATGAGGGAGATAGGTCATTATCTAACCATGAGGGAGATAGGTCATTATCTAACCATGAGAGAGATAGGTCATTATCTAACCATGAGTGAGACAGGTCATTATCTAACCATTAGAAACTGTTGTTCTGTGTGAAATATTCTTTACAGAAATAGTACAACTTATTTAAATTGCTTGTGAAACTAGAGGTGGGTGTTTGAAATGTTTTGAAAATAATGTGGAACTAGCCTTGTTTCATCTCCAAAATAGATGTTCACTTCATTGCAAAAAGTTGTATTCTTTGACAGGTAAGACATGCATGTATTGTTGACCCCAAATAACAACATTCATCTTTGACTACCACTATCAGCAGTTCATTTCTTCATGGGCTAGTGAAGAACTCAGTCTACACAGTATGAGAAACATATTATGTCTCTGTCGTTTATTGCATTGAAGCTCTCTGCAAAAGCTGGGTTGGTGAACCACTTGTTGGCCAGCTCATTCCTGGACCTCGTTATGGTCATTCGACAGAGTGCTTCAGGGAGGACCACCTGCATCTCATAGTCTGAACAAAACCACTGCCTAAGTCACATTCCCAGACAACTATCCATTTTTCATAAAATGAGTTGTACGCCATAAAAACAATAACTGAAACATTTGTGTGATTCACCGCCCACGTTGAATTACTTTTGCGAATTGCTCGCTGAAAAAAAGACAAACTGCACCACAATTCTGAGGATGTGGGTGAGTGATATCATGACTCTATTGGTAAATCCTGATGTGAAAACTAAATGAAAGGAGGAAGATAATGATGCAAGTTGTCTGCATCTATCCATACAAGGTTGGGGAATTCAGATCCATAGTCAATGTGGACATAACCTACTGGGTCGTGTTCATTAGGGCATGCAACGGAAAACACTTTGAAGCGGTTTGCAAAGGAAGTCCAGATACAGTAGTCCCTCCCTTTTTCCGTCTATTTTCTTTCGCTTGGTGCCTAATGAACATGACCCTGCTGAGGAAAAGAAAATGCAGACAGTGTAGACAATCTATCCGCTAGGGGGCAATACATTCTCAGACATCACAGTCAATGTTGGAATGGTCTCTCGTCCTCTCCATCATAGTATACCTTCTAATCACAGGAATCTGACATGACTGAAAACTTACAGGAGTAGACAATGATCTTTGGCCAGGCTTGGTTTCCGCCTCTTCTTTTGTAGTATTGTTGAGGATCGAGTGAATCGACCTTATAGCTTGAATGGATAAAAAAAAGGTATATTATGGTGGAGTATTAGTTTAATAATTTTGGAGACGAGAACAAGTTAACGTCAATAGAACTGCAGGGGTGTTAATTATTCTTTTCGAAAATAGATTCTGTTCTTTAGTAAGCATCATCAAATGTGACGTCATCGATGAACAGACTGTAAAACAAACTTTTTCCTTGCTTTTCTATTAGACAGTCTCACTTCGTAGTGAACAAAATGGCATCCTACCTAACCTTCTGAGCCAACGTCGTCTCTCTCAACAGTTAACTGTACTGCCTTACCTCCTAACTCAGACCAAATGTGACTTCTGGGTCAGTCCCAACCACTCCCAACATGCAGCAGGAAGATGCTGGTGAGCTGACCTCAGTCTTTCCCCAAATAGCAAACAGCATGACTGTAGCTACCAGCATAAACAAAGCAAGGGAAGCAAATCGTGGAATGATGAAAATTATGGAAAAAAACTCACCTTCCACAGGAGGAGAAAAACGCTGGAAAACTAGGAAATATTAATATTTAATCCAAAACAATCATAAGACCGGTATCACCTAGACGAGGGATGGGCAACTTGCGGCCCCCACCCCCATCAAAGTTTCACATCCCTGCCCTAGACCCAGCCTGGTCTCATACACTAGACGTAACATAGTAACTGTAAATCCGGGACGCTCAAATTAGTATGATATGTTATGTTTGGTATGGTTACATAAGATATATGGTTACTTAAGACAAATGGAAAGCAGGGTGGTTGAATGGGCTGGATGGGTGGGGGTATAACGCGACTGTCTGGCAACCCAACGTTGCGAGTTAGAATCTCATCATGGACAACCTTAGCATTTTAGCAACATTAAATTACTTACCTCTTTTTAGCTACTTTGCAAATACTTAGCATGTTAGCTAACCCTTCCTCTAACCCTAACCTCAACCCTTTTAGCTAACCCTTCTCCTAACCCTAACTCTAACCTTAACCATTTAACCTAACTCCTAAATTTAACCCTAATCTTAACCCTAACCCCTAGCCTAGCAAACGTTAGCCAGCTAGCTAACGTTAGCAACCTAGCCACTTAGCTAGAATTGGTAACATATCATACGTTTTTGTAATTTGTAACATATTATACTTTAACAAATTTGTAACATATTGTACGTTCACAAATATGTAACATATTGTATGTTTTGCAAATTCGAAACATATAATACAAATTGTAATTTGTAACATATATGAAATGGGTGATGGACATACACAAATTAATACATACCATACAAAACATGTCTTACTAAATGGAGTCTCTTGGATTTACGTGCAGAAAAATAAGAAATGCTTTGGGACCAGGTTGCTAGACCAGGGCTCTTCCAACCCTGTTCTTGGAGAGCTACCCTCCTGTAGCAAAAACCTAGGGGACGGTAGCTCTCCAGGAACAGGGTTGGAAGAGCCCTGCCTCAGATCTGAAATGACATTAGGTAAGCACTTCGGTAAACAGACCATCCAGCCTATCATAAGGCAAGGTGAAGTAATTGATATATTGCTTAAACATATCCAACATTTTCAGATGTACATGAGTGCCTAGGGAGTAGGGGATAGGGGTTGATTGAATATTCAGACACACAGGCTGGTACAGGAGGTAGGCTGGAACCTCACACGCTTGTGAAGAACAGGAAGGCCCGCACACTGTTTAAGCTCCCAGTTAACCACTTTATTGACAACGTTTCAATCCGACCCGGATCTTCGTCAGGTCAAACAGTAACAATAAAAAAAGATGAAGTTGGAAACTGTTGGAATAACCACACTTATGACCAGGACGTGCGTGGCAGTAGATATAATTACAGCAGCTTTTCCCAAACTCAGTCCTCTGGACCCCAAGGGGTGCACATTTTGGTTTTAGGCCCCAACACTATAAAAGCTGATTCAAATGATCAAAGCTTGATGATGAGTTGATTATTTGAATCAGCTGTGTAGTGCTAGAGTAACAACCAAATGTACACCCCTTGGGGTCCCAAGGACCGAGTTTAGGAAACCCTGAATTACAGTGACCCATTTCCAAAACCAATCAAATTCATTCAAATGTCCTTTTTACAGCCGATGTCACAAAGTGTTAATACAGAAACTCAGCTTAAAACCCCAAACAGCAAGCAATGCAGATGTAGAAGCACGGTGGCTAGGAAAAACTCCCTAGAAAGGCAGGAACTTAGAAGAAACCGAGACAGGGACCAGTCCTCTTCTGGCTGTATATTACAAGAGTACATCGCCATTAAGGCCAGATCGTTCTTCAAGATGTTCAAACATTCAGAGATAACCAGCAGGGTCAAATAATAATCACAGTGGTTGTAGAGGGTGCAACAGGGCAGCACCTCAGGAGTAAATGTCAGTTGGCTTTTTTTCATGGCCAAGCATTCAGAGGTCGAGACAGCAGGTGCAGTAGAGAGGGAGTGAGGGAGAGAGAGTGATATCAATGAGATGGGCAAATGTAGTAGTTACAGAAAATATGATATATACAGTCGTATGAAAAAGTTTGGGCACCCCTGACAATTTCCATGATATCCATTTATAAATAATTGGGTGTTTGGATCAGCAATTTCATTTTGATCTATCAAATAACTGATTGACACAATAATATTTCAGTAGTGAAATTAGGTTTATTGGATTAACAGAAAATGTGCAATATGCATCAAAACAAAATTAGACATAAATTAGTGCATAAATTTGGGCAACCCAATAGAAAAATCACATCAATATTTAGTAGAGCCTCCTTTTTCTAAAATAACAGCCTCTAGACGCTTCCCATAGCCTCTAATGAGTGTCTGGATTCTGGATGAAGGTATTTTGGACCATTCCCCCTTACAAAACATCTCCAGTTCAGTTAGGTTTGATGGTTGCCGAGCATGGACAGCCCACTTCAAATCATCCCACAGATTCCCAATGATATTCAGGTCTGGGGACTGGGATGGCCATTCCAGAACATTGTACTTGTTCCTCTGCATAAATGCCCAGGTAGATTTTGAGCAGTGTTTTGGGTCGTTGTCTTGTTGAAATATACAGCCCCGGCGTAACTTCAACTTTGTGACTGATTCTTCAACATTATTCCCAAGAATCTGCTGATGTTGAGTGGAATCCATGCGACCCTCAACTTTAACAAGATTCCCAGTACCGGCACTGGCCACACAGCCCCACAGCATGATGGAACCCCCACCAAATTTTACTGTGGGTAGCAAGTGTTTTTCTTGGAACGTTGTGTTCTTTTGCCACCATGCATAACGTCCATTGTTATGACCAAATAACTCACTCTTTGTTTCATCAGTCCACAGCATCTTATTCCAAAATGAAGCGGGCTTGTCCAAATGTGCGTTTGCATACCTCAAGCGACTCTGTTTGTGGCGTGTGTGCAGGAAAGGCTTCTTCTGCATCACTCTCCCTATACAGCTTCTCCTTGTGCAAAGTGTGCTGAATTGTTGAACGATGCACAGTAACACCATCTGCAGCAAGATGATGTTGTAGGTCTTTGGAGGTGGTCTATGTTCCTCACAGTGGACACTGACAGCTTAAATCTCTCCAATAGCTTTTTGTAGCCTTCCTCTAAACCATAATGTTGAACAATCTTTGTTTTCAGGTCATTTGAGAGTTGTTTTGAGGCCCCCATGTTGCCACTCTTCAGAGGAGAGTCAAAGAGAACAACAACTTGCAATTGGCCACCTTAATAAATACTTTTTTCCATGATTGAGATGCACTTGTCTATGAAGTTCAAGGCTTAAGGAGCTCACCAAACCAATTGTGTGTTCCAATTCATCAGTGCTAAGTAGTTACAGGTATTCAAATCAACAGAATGACAAGGATGCCCACATTTTTGCATAGCCTATTTTTCACATCTGATTTAATTTCAAACAGCTTAATATTGCTACACTAAAAATCTTTGTCTGGACAATACCCCAGTACTCAGCTTTTATTAGAAAATGAATGGCATGCCACTGTGATAATTTTCTGTGACGACGGAGTAAATTATTATGCAGCCTCAGAGGGGTGCCCAAACTTTTTCATACGATTGTACATAGGGTATGTACAAAATGACACCTCACATGCTTATCAGGAAAAACAATCATAGACGCCTCAATAAGGCTTGGCAGGTCCTTCATGCCGTTGTAATTCCTCAATTTTCATGAAGTCTACAGCCCTTTCAAACCACGTCATCACGTGGACATGAGCAAACACACAGGAGAACATACAGCCAAACAGACACAGAACCCAATAGATGACTAAATGTACGAATGTTAAATACATTTCTTTAGGTAAAAAAAATAAAAATGTTGCTGGGTTAGATTACCTAATGAGACCTTTCCTGGGAAGGCGGGTAAAGCAGTCTTCATCCGTCTGGCATGCATCATCAATGGCTCTCGCTCTCAAAAGCTGAGTGACGCTGTTGAATCAAATCAAATCAAATCAAATGTATTTATATAGCCCTTCGTACATCAGCTGATATCTCAAAGTGCTGTACAGAAACCCAGCCTAAAACCCCGAACAACAAGCAATGCAGCTGTAGAAGCACGTGTTGCAGGTGTAGAACACTTCTATCAAGGTCCTGCAATTCACAAAAAGGAGATAGTGGGAGAGAAAATTTAAAAAAAATAATTCTAACAGAACTGTTCAACAGATTTCTCGTGGAACCAAGATTCTTTTATAAGGTTGTTGAAAGTAGGCTATGCTACTTCTGGCAAGAATGTCATACCCACAAAGGGTTAACTATAATTGAATGAATATGTGGATGTGAGAAAATAAACCTGTTAACCAACGACTTGGGAGGCGTTCTCCCTCAGAAGTGATGCGGTGATGGCTACAACAGTATTACTGACGAAATACTCCTCCAAAAATGATTTCGAAATGATAGAAAATGTTAAATATACATGGTTTTGATAAATATAGATGCAATACATAGGACTATACTGTAGGCTAGTTATTGCTTTACACTGCAGGTCTCGTCAATGGGGTCCTTTTCACGAAGGTGTTTTTCGTGTTTAATTAAACCCATAGGTTAATAATATAAACATATTTTGATAATTTACCATGTTTTACGATACTATCATGAACCGTTTTTTCGGCTACTATAATTATTAAAGAAAGAATTTGCTTTCATTGTTTAAAAAATGAAAAAAAAATGACGATCATAATTTGCAGTGTGCAAGTGTTGCTGTAGAGACAATTTTGCCACAGGTAAATCTAATTAGTGAACCGCTTGAAAAGACGCCCTAACAAGACCATGATCAGTCAAAATAAATAAATAATGTTGTAATCATTGTTATTCCTATTTGTTAAAGACAATAATTTTTTGGGGGGAAATGAATGCTTTTTTTATGTGTGGAGGCATTCGATCATTTGCATATAATAGCAAACACAAACATCTAAAGATGTAACATTATAATTTCGATAAATTAAAATGGAACTTTCACAGTTATGATAAATTTAACTGAAACTGCCTTATTTACGGTTATACAATGTAATAGCTAATAACGCCCTTCAATAACAAATGGCACGCTTGGTTGTTTGATCTACAAACAGTGACAGATACAATCTATTGATTTATTATTGTGTCGTGTGCTTTGCCATTTGTAGGTAAATATAACAACAACTGTTAAGCGATAGCCTAATGATTACACCACTTAGACCTTCTGTGAGAAGGGAATGTACTCAAGGAATAATGGACAGCAAATATGTTAAGATTTCACTTGAGGGAAAATGATAATCGTTTTTTTGTTGCATAAAATCGTATACAGTAACGTAAGCCTATGTTTTGATCAGCCTCGTTAACAGTGCCAATTTGGCTAATGGAAACATGCAAACCCCTGGCATGCTTCAAATGTAAAATATTGTCGGGAAAAAATCCAAACTATGGCCATGCCTGATCAGATTCCCGAATAAACGAAAAGAGAACAAAATTCCACAATAAAACAACATTCCACAATAAAACAAAAAGATACATTCGTAAAGACATGGGTGTAGCCTACGAAAATCTATCCGCTGAAACATGAAATTCGTTAACATTGCCGCATGACTGATGCTTTGTTTGTTGTTAATGTGCAGCCCCGGTAGTTTTGATGTTTACACGTCAGTGCGGCTTAAGGTTTACATACAACAACTCCTAATGATCTCAGATAGATCACATGACACCTGTCACTGTAGGCTACTTGTGTAACCGTTGAATGTGGTTATTTCACATTCAGATTACTCACATAAATGTTTGCTGATTTATTGAGCTAATCGTTATTCCTAACCAACAGGTTTGACATTTACAACACATATACTTTTCCTGTCAGAACTGCAAGCATAATCGAAATAGGCCTATTTCCATTGTTTTCCAGTTTCAAGATTCAAAGTTTATTCGCCACTTGCACAGGATAAAACAGGTTAAAAACCAAACCGTGAAATTCTTACCTTGGGAGCTCTTTCCCAACAATGCAGTGATAATACTACTATTACTACTACTACTAATGATAATAATAACAATAATACAAATATAGAGAGTAATAATAATAGAAAATCTAATGAAACAATTAAAATAAGCGTAAAACCCACACAAGAACTACGAGGGATAAAGAACCGTTTGTTAGCGGCCTTGTGTAACTTCATGACGTGTAAGTGTATTCAAGATCAACATAGATAGATATAGGTTAAAGCATAGTTAATTGGATTTGGTGTTTCATACATACACAGTGCTTGGAAGGAATGCTCGGGGAAACCGCCACGCAGTAGGATAAGTGGAGGTCAGTGCCACGGATCAGGTGAACTGAAAGTGCACAGTGCTCAGCCTCAACAGAGCTGAGGCTAGACATATTTTCTAGTCCTGCCTCCTCCTCCTTTACATAGACGAGACAGCGTACCTGTAGTCATTCACATTGCTACTCCCGTGGCTGCGTAACACTACTCAGTAAGCAAAGGGAGCATTGGATTGAGATAAAAGATACAATGTGCGCGGTTAGGGGACGCTAGCTGTAGGCCTATTGATGAATCCTGCTATGAGTCAAGTTCAAAAATCGTCAAATTGAGAGAATCTTACAAGATGGCAAAGTCCTCGGAACAGTTTGATGACCCCAACTGTGTTTGTTCCGTCGGTATGAAGACAACGTGGGATATCAACGACCCAAAACTGCCTCAGGTATGTCCAAATCTCTCATATGACAGTTTACGCTATGCTTTAGACTATAGGCTATTCAATGAGAGATATTTACATCTCCAAAGTATATATCACTTGACACTCTATTAAAAATCTAAATATGTCAAGGTTGAATTTAAATAAATCATTGTTTCAATTTGCAGCCTAAAGATATACAAAGTTCAGGATAAATGAGTTTGCACTCAGATTGTCATGATTTGCCTAATATGCTTTTCACAACTCAGCTATCAGATAGATATTCATTTGCGCTTTGTGACCATATCTTCGGGTCTCTCCACAATCTAAACGTATTGCAGCAAGCCAGGCATATTCTAATCATTGGCCTGTACCTTTCGTGTGTAGCCTTATTATCCATTTAGAAAGCAACTATAAAGTAAGGAATGTATATTTCCCCCTAATTCTGACAGGACACAAAGCAGTATGACGCTTTTCAGGAGTGGACGGATGGTTATGTGCGTTACATCTACAATGGCGAGGACAAGAACGCACAGCGCCACCTGAGCGGATGGGCTATGCGGAACACCAACAACCACAACTGTCAGATTCTCAAGAAGTCCTGCCTGGGTGTCGTAGTATGCGGTCGAAACTGCACGCTGGCTGATGGAAGCAAACTCCAGCTCAGACCGGCGATTTGCGACAAAGCACGACAAAAACAACAAAGTGAGTAAATGCATTATGCACATCTGTATTGCATGGTGTACACTTGCCGACGAGTCCCATCGGGAGAAAATGATGAAAACATCGTCTTTTTAACATGAACAATACAGCTGTTGATGCTGTATCAAATTAATCATAATGATAGCCTACTTACTGGGCCTGTCGACTATGTAGACTGTTTTTGAGAATATAACCCCACTCTGGATCGAGATATTCAACTTTTGATCTGGTCTCAACACTTGGTAGGTTTCCTGTGACTCCTTCATTCAGTCATCACCTTGACACACGATAGGAAATGTGGCACTGTGCTTCATCATAATAATAATATCCTCACTTTAAAAAAATAACGAAGTTGGCTACAGTCGAGGATAGACCACAGGAGCAGCCAAAATGTATGGAAAACATTCTTGGTTGTATTTTGAAAAAGCAACTAGGTTCTTAGTGTGCTTAGATTGTAATGATCATAATAACGTAATGATCATAATAACATAATACACAGCTTTATATACAGGACACCTAGTCAAACAACTTCAATTAAACAATATTGTTGGTCTGAATGAATTTTTTAAATTTTTATTTAAAATAATGTTTATTTTATATATATTTTTTGTATTAATTTCCTTAAATAATTGTTTCACTTGTGACCACTCCCCACACTATGATCTTCCTCTCACATCCAGAAAAGTATCATAGTTAATAAATAAATGTACAATACCTGAATACAAAAGGTTGCTTTTATATTATTTATATTATTTATTTTTATTATTTATACTATCAGCCCAGAGGGAAGCCAAATACAAAATCAAATAATATGGCCTTGTTAAAAATTGTGTCGTTGTTTAAAACTGTGTGTTTGTTTAAAACTGTGTGTTTGTTTAAAACTGTGTGTTTGTTTAAAACTGTGTCGTTGTTTAAAACTGTGTGTTTGTTTAAAACTGTGTGTTTGTTTAAAACTGTGTGTTTGTTTAAAACTGTGTGTTTGTTTAAAACTGTGTGTTTGTTTAAAACGGTGTGTTTGTTTAAAACTGTGTGGTTGTTTAAAACTGTGTGTTTGTTTAAAACTGTGTGGTTGTTTAAAACTGTGTGTTTGTTTAAAACTGTGTGTTTGTTTAAAACTGTGTGTTTGTTTAAAACTGTGTGTTTGTTTAAAACTGTGTGGTTGTTTAAAACTGTGTGTTTGTTTAAAACTGTGTGTTTGTTTAAAACTGTGTGGTTGTGTGTACTGGTGGTTGTTCTCCAGAGAAGCTGTGCCCCAGCTGTAACTCTGCCCTGGAGCTGATGCCATGTAGAGGACACAGTGGCTACCCTGTCACCAACTTCTGGAGAATAGATGGAAAAGTCATATTCTTCCAGGTTTGTGGGCTCATATTCTCAACTGAGATTCTGGAAACACTTTATTTAACGCTCTTCTTTCCTCATAAACCATTAATAACCTGTTTGTTGATCATCATATATAAACACATTTATTACCTACGAAGACCATGTACAATAGCTGTTTTCTACTTACTTCATGCTATAAATGTTTAGTGGTTTATAACCAAACCTTCAGGTAAAGTGTTAAGGTTTCAGTATAAAGAAAAATTGACAATGAATTAGCAATTGGCGTGGGTTCATAAATTTGATGATTGATTAATAATATCTGAAGGGAAATAATTTGAATTCACGATAAAGTGGAAAACAAGAAACACATTGTTTTTGGTTACGAGCTTCGGTGCAAAAAAAATCTAAGTGCGTGACTAAAGATTTTCTAAATTATTTCAAGAAAGTAACAATCGTAGTATGTGTTGATGTGATTGCAGGCCAAGGGAGTCCATGACCATGCCAGACCGGAGAGTAAGTCTGAGACGGAGGCCCGGAGAAGTGCAGTGAAGAGGAAAATGTCCTCTCCACACTTCTCCCAGAAGAGGAGGCTGATAGAGTCAGATGTAAGAACATTTACCCTCCATGGTCATATGCAGTTGAAGTCTGAAGTTTACATACACTTATGGTTGGAGTCACTAAAACTCCTTTTTCAACCACTCCACAAATTTCTTGTTAACAAACTATAGTTTTGGCAAGTCGGTTAGGACATCTACACTGTGCATATGACACAAGTAATTATTAAAGATACAGAAGTATCTATATCCACTAAATAAAGTGGTGATCCAAACTGACCTAAGAAAAGGGAACTTTTACTAGGATTAAATGTCAGAATTGTGAACAACTGAGTTTAAATGTATTTGGCTAAGGTGTATGTAAACTTCAGACTTCAACTGTATGTACTCTGAATTATGTCTACCTGCTTAGCCAGAGGTGGATGGTTCCTCTCAAATGTTTTCCTGTAGGAAAATTTGTCTTGCCACTGTTGCCTTTGCTTTCTGTATAAGCCCTGTGCACCTACAAGGACATTGAAATATGTACTGTTGTGTACCGTTACTTGTTCAGACTGGGAGATACCATGACCTGGGTGCTCCTTTCCCCAACCTGCACCAGCTGTCCTGCATGGAGGGCCCTGACCGCTTCAGCATAATCGCTGAGTCCAACTTCCCCTTCCAGAACCCTGAGCCCTACAAGACCCAGCACTACCCGCCCTTCCAGAATCCTGAGCCCTACAAGTTTGCCTACGACTCCCATGCCACCCTGGGTGAGGCTCCCTCCACACTCCAGAAGCCGGCCAACCACCGTCTGTACATGCCCAGGCCTCCATGTAGCTACGACTTTGCTGTGCCGGGCTATTTAGGCTCTGGCTCCTACACAGCCCTCTACAAGGACCCCAGTAGCCACCAGGCAGAGGCCCCTGAGACCAGCAAGGTGAGCTTAGGCCTGGGTACCAGCACCACCACACCCCACACTACCGGCACCCTCTCGGGCCATGACCGCAGCAGCTACGACACTTCCAGCAGCAAGCATCACGGCTGGAAGCAGATCCTGGGCAAGGGGACATACGGGGAGCGGGGTGAATATGGGCAGCTCCCTGGCAACGCCAACCACCACTACTACAACAGTGAATATCCATGCAGGACCCTGACGGGCCCAGTGCCAGCCACGCCCGCCTCCCTGCAGACCATCATCACCACCACCACCAAGGTGTCCTACCAGCCCTGCCCCAAGCCGTCCGTGGTCAAATACGGCGATAACATGTACGACGTTAAGGGCCTACCCAACTGCAGCTCCTTGCTCGAGGACACCTCGCCCTCCTCCTACTCTGATCTAAAGATTACAGAAGATTCCGGGGTCATCAAATCGGCGCTGTCGTACCAACCGGAAACCCTGCCAGCCAAAATCGAGAGGGCAGAGAACTTTGACACTTACCGATACAGCAACTACGCGTCCAACAGCTATCCCGACAGGGTTTCTCATCCACTTAGGTATGACGGAGTAGGGTACTAATAGCTCACACCAACAGAGCAGAGAATAGGGAGATATGACAGAGGAGTACATTTGATAGTTGTAACCTGTATACAAATGGTCAGAAAGAACACTTGGAACAGACTTAATGACACCTTGAACCTTGAACCTTGAACCTTTTTATCAGGTTTGTGAATATCTATTGTTATTTATATATTTGAGGTGTTGGAATGCGTTTGGACTGCTAGTGATGACAGTCATCTCGGACATTCACAACATTTCCCAATTTGCATTTAATGTATTAGGAAAATCCACAAATGAGTTATTATGCAGGTTGACCTTTATTGTCATGAGTCTTGCCCTGGGGGCAGAACTGAACAGTTTCTGCTAGATGGGCCAGCTGCAAAGTCAAAATTGGCAATATCTTAAAAATTCATGATAACAATGAATTTGCTTTTTAGTCTTAAAGGGATACTTTGGGATATTGGCATGGAGGCCATTTATGTACTTCCCCAAAGTCAGATTGACTCGTGGATACCATTTTTATGTCTTTTGAGTCCAGTATGAAGGAAGTTAGAGGTAGTTTTGTGAGCTAATGCTAAATAGTATTAGCGCAATGACTGGAAGTCGATGGGTATGTGCTAGCATGCTAGGCTCCAGGGTTATCAGTGTGGTTAGGATTATAAGGTTAGAGTTAAAATCAGATTTTTGACTTTGTGGCTGTGCCAGCTAGTGACCACTCAGCAGAGCTGCCTCCAGTACACGAGTCATCCCAATAAATGCAAACCTGCTGTTATTATTGCCTTTGGATAAAATAAAATAAAATAAATCAGTTTATTATGTTTGTAGAACATGAATAGGTATTTTGTCTGTGTTACGTTATATTCCTATGGTACTGGAATAAATGTTGTATAGATTGGGATGAGCTACAAAAGCATAATGAATATGATCTTGCTACCAGTGCAACTGTAGATACAGTCTTGAACAGTACAGTCTCTGAACATAATTATGTGACATTAAAATTCAATAAGCTCCCACTATAGATTTGACACATTCTGAAGTTGTGGTTATGGCCTTTGTTTTGGTCCAATTATCATTCACCTCCAGCCCTTTGAAAGGGCCCCCCTCCATTTTGGGGTAGGGATGGGAGAAAGGGAGAGAGAGAGAGAGAGAGAGAGTAAGAGAGAGAGAGAGAGAGAGAGAGAGAGAGAGAGAGAGAGAGAGAGAGAGAGAGAGAGAGAGAGAGAGAGTAAGAGAGAGAGAGAGAGTAAGAGAGAGAGAGAGAGAGAGAGAGAGAGAGAGAGAGAGAGAGAGAGAGAGAGAGAGAGAGAGAGAGAGAGAGAGAGAGAGAGAGAGAGAGAGAGAGAGAAAGAGAGAGAGAAAAGAGAGAGAGAGAGAGAGAGAGAGAGAGAGAGAGAGAGAGAGAGAGAGAGAGAGAGAGAGAGAGAGAGAGAGAGAGAGAGATGTCTTTGTCCCTCCCTTCAAGAATGCCGGTAACACACGCCGCTGACAGTATCTCTCCTCACGGCCGGATCAGCAGGGAAGCAGCGCCGCTTCATTCGTTGACCCCGCCGGGGAGTTTCCTCTGATGTCCCGTCTAGATAAACAAATTACTCACTATTATTGTAATGACAGAGGTGGTGTGAGCCATGAATCAGTTTGCCCATATGTGGATGAGTAGGTAACACCAGAGGGGATTTGATCCTCTGTAAGGTAACTGTGTGCAGACAGGAGACATAACTGTGCCCCTGTCAGACAGACAGATTACAGACTGATAAAGCTCTGTCTCAATATTGTTTTGACGATTATGGAATTATTTGTCACAAAAATCGCCATGGTTCTTATCATAATTGTCAATTTTGTTGAAAAATATTTTGAGGTTGTAAAGCATCATAATGCATCTTTTAAAATGAACCACGACATACCTAATGAATACAACACAGCTCTGGTGACACCCCTGTCTCAAAAACAACTCGTTTGACCGCTTTGAACTATGGGAAACTAAGCTTCTCCTCCCGACCGTGCTGGTGTTGTGACGAAAATCTCCCCCTGCCAGAACCCCCCCCCCCTTTCGCGTGAATGCACATGCACTCAATTCTTCATTGCTGCGACTTGCTTGCTAGTTGAGATTTCTGCTCTTCACTCCGTTGTCAGTTTAATATAACACACATACATTAATTATTCATTTTGGTTGCCTGTGCTGACATGAAGTTTGTTCTATAGAAAGTCTTTGACTCTGATGTGTGCCACAGAAAGTATTTGACTCTGATGTGTGCCACAGAAAGTATTTGACTCTGATGTGTGCCACAGAAAGTGTTTGCCTCTGATGTGTGCCACAGAAAGTATTTGACTCTGATGTGTGCCACAGAAAGTCTTTGACTCTGATGTGTGCCACAGAAAGTATTTGACTCTGATGTGTGCCACAGAAAGTCTTTGACTCTGATGTGTGCCACAGAAAGTATTTGACTCTGATGTGTGCCACAGAAAGTATTTGACTCTGATGTGTGCCACAGAAAGTCTTTGACTCTGATGTGTGCCACAGAAAGTATTTGACTCTGATGTGTGCCACAGAAAGTATTTGACTCTGATGTGTGCCACAGAAAGTCTTTGACTCTCGTGACAAAATTAAGGAAATTAGAAGGGGGGGGATTCTTGTCCGCAGAAATTCTCCCCCCCTTCTATCTTGGGACTGCAAGGCCTGGCACACTTCAGAATCATTTTGGTAGCTCATGTTGACCAGTAGCGTGTACCATAGAAAGTATTTGGGCAGGAAAATGGCCTTGCCGAACCCCCCCCCCCCTCCCCTCCCGCCTTCTAATTTCCTTAATTTTGTGGCTAGAGTCAAATAATTTCTGTGGCACACACCAGAGTCATTTGTTTCTATAGAACAAACTTCATGTCAGGATAGGCAACCAAGATGAATGTTTAATGTATGTGTGTTATATTAAACACAGAGGAGGTAGTAAAATGTTGTCAAGCATGAAACATTTCAGAACAACTACTAGTTGAATAAGACATGGGAGAGATGACAAATTTTGGCAAAGAGATTTATTTATAAACTAATACACTTGAAACAAATAGCCAAACCGAAAACTGCAGACATTACTAGTGCCTCCCCCTCAATCAAACCGCAATAAAAACAATTATAATGAAAGCTGACAGCTGCCTTGAAGGACACAAATAAAACCTGCTTTCTGCTACTAAGATCAGTGAAATGTAGGCTGAACTGACAACGGAGTGAAGAGCATAAATCTCAACTAGCATGCAGTCGCATCAATGAAGAATTGAGTGTGAGTTCACGCCGGTGGGGGGGGGTTCTGGCAGGAACACCTGTTCTGTTCACAAAATGAGTTTACCCACTTCATGTAAAAATTCAAAACTGCTTTTGGGTAAGCTATATCTACTTGAATATGACAATTATTATTTTAGTTCACATTTATTGTCCACAATTTTCAGTTACATATACAATATTTTTGCCATCTCTCCAGAAACCTATTACCCTGTGTTCCCTTACTTTTACAGAGACATAACTTCTTCTGGATAGTGGAGATGGGTGTGTAGGCATACACCTAAAATGCAGCGTTTTGACAGAAAAAACAATTTCATATACAACATGTTTGTAAAAACGTTGAAATGTAAGGTAGAGCACATGAGACTACAAGGCAGTATAGGTATGTGACATGTGAGTATTATCTTTAAAACTATACACTTGGCTGACGATAGTATGTTAGAATCACAGATGATAGTACAGTGCATGGTAGGCTATGGTGCTTTATACAACGGGTGGGTCTAATCCTGAATTCTGATTGGTTAAAAGAGCATTCCAGTCGGTGCATTCCAGCTAAGTCTATGATGTTACAATGCCCATTTACTCTGTTCCATCTGACTGTGCAATCCACTGTCTCATCAGCCCAGCCAGGCAAGTTATAAACTAGACTGTAAAAAGCACCTAGATATTATCTCCAATTTATTTTAGACTAACATTTGGTTTTCAACAGAGGAGATTTGAGTGATTCATCAAACCTAACTTGTTTACCTGAAAGGATCTCGTTTACAATACCATTCCCCTCTGTATGGCATGGGTCGTGGCTTTATTCTACAGTCCTGTTTGAGCTTGCAACTTTCTAGATCTTATCGAAGACTGAACTAAATTGGTAAGCAGATTGTAGGCCTACATAGTGGTGCTTGTTTCAGTGAATGGTATCACTATTTCCATGTCCAGTTTCAGCTGGTTTCTATAAGGTAAACCTAGGAAGTATCAATTATTTTCCTTCAAAAGCATTGACTCAACTCCCATTCACACTGGACGGAAAACAAGTCAAATCAATTTAGCTGCTGTTTAAACTCCACCATATAATCACCATCAATCATATCAAGTTAACTTTCAACACTATCAATGGTTTGTATTCATAGCAAATGTACAAACAATTTGTAATACAAAAAGAAAGGGGTCCAAAAGGGTTCTTAGGCTGTATCCATTGGAAAACCCGTTTTGGTTTGAGGTAGAACCTTTTGGGTTCCAGGTAGAACCCCTTGGGTATCCATGTAGGACTCTCTGTGGAAAGGGTTCTACATGGAATCCAAAAAGGATTCTACCTGGAACCAAACATGATTCTTCAAAGGGTTCTGCTATGGGGACAGTCAAATGACCCTTTTAGATTCTAGATTGCACCTTTTTTCTAAGACTGTAGTGGTGGTGGTAACTAATAATAATTCAATTACCCCCATTCGTGAACGTTCTAGAACAAGTGGATTCCAACCCACATAATACACACATGTCACTTTTACTCTTCACCCAAACACGGCAAACTTTGACCTCTAAGCCTCTCTGACCATTGACCCTTCTCTGCCATGAAACCTGTCTTGATTTCCACTGAGGGGTTGACTAAGCCTGTATCCTCCCCTTAGAAGGTAGAGTACCACAGAACTACACTCAGGTCTGTAGCACTGGCTGTCTGATAGGTGTCTGATTAATGTTGGTGAATCTGCAGCCACCCCTATATTCCTCGCCCAGCCCTCATCCTACACCACCATACTTCAAGAGGATATGTTTACAAACAGTGGGGTAGAGATACACCATGTTTAAAAGCAGGTGCCTGGTTATCTCTGCCTTCATATAGCTTCAAAGAGACCCAAAAGGGGCTCAGAGGTGGGACTGTGCCTTAGATGGTTGGACACATCACGGGCCTTGGTATTGCCAATAAGTAGGAGGGTGCATAGCACAGTACAACATACGCAGCTGTATTATCTGAGGTGCATATTCTGAAAACAAATTCAAACGTAAAACTGTTAAACACAGAATACCAGTGGGAAGGAATTGTACCTTCATGGTTAAATTAGCCATTTCAAAAGCACTAATGTAAGCTTCCTGCACTGTCATGTCCCTTTTTTTCTTTTTTCTTTTTACCATTGCACACTTCTTTCCAATCTCCCCCCCCCAAAAGAATGGAGCTTTGAGTATTTTTTTCAACAAAAAAAAAGCATTCCTGTGAAGATTAAAATGGAAGGTCCCAGGTGGCGGGTCCACTGAACCAGCCCTCTAACAGCCTGAGTGACTCCTCAACAGACACTCTACTACTTTGGCATCAGCTGCTGAGTGGTAGTGGTAGTGGTAGGGGTAGAGGTAGTGGTAGGGGTAGTGGTAGTGGTAGTGGTAGAGGTAGTGGTAGAGGTAGTGGTAGTGGTAGTGGCTGTGCCAGTGGTAGTGGTAGTGGTAGTGGTAGTGGTAGAGGTAGAGGTAGTGGTAGTGATAGTGGCTGTGGCAGTGGTAGTGGTAGTGATTGTGGTAGTGGTAGAGGACAGTGGTAGTGGTAGAGGTAGTGGTAGCGGTAGTGTTAGAGGCAGTAGCGGTTGTGGTAGTGGTAGAGGCAGTGGTAGTGGTAGTGGTAGTGGTAGTGGTAGTGATAGAGGTAGTGGTAGTGGTAGTGGTAGAGGCAGTGTTAGTGGTAGAGGCAGTGGTAGTGGTAGTGGCTGTGCCAGTGGTAGTGGTAGTGGTAGTGGTAGTGGTAGTGGTAGAGGTAGTGGTAGTGGTAGTGATTGTGGTAGAGGTAGTGGTAGTGGTAGAGGACAGTGGTAGTGGCCAGTGGTAGTGGTAGTGGTAGTGGTAGAGGCAGTAGTGGTAGTGGTAGTGGTAGAGGCAGTGGTAGTGGTAGAGGTAGTGGTAGTGGTAGAGGTAGTGGTAGTGGTAGAGGACAGTGGTAGTGGTAGAGGTAGTGGTAGTGGTAGTGGTAGAGGCAGTGGTAGTGGTAGTGGTAGAGGCAGTGGTAGTGGTAGTGGGTAGTGAGGTAGTGGTAGAGGTAGTGGTAGTGGTAGTGGTAGAGGCAGTAGTGGTAGTGGTAGTGGTAGAGGCAGTGGTAGTGGTAGAGGCAGTGGTAGTGGTGGTGGCAGTGGTAGTGGTAGTGGTAGAGGCAGTGGTAGTGGTAGTGGTAGTGGTAGAGGTAGTGATAGTGGTAGTGATAGTAGTAGTGATAGTGGTAGTGGTAGTGATTGTGATAGTGGTAGTGGTAGTAGTGATAGTGGTAGTGGTAGTGGTAGTGGTAGTGGTAGTGGTAGTAGCTGTACACATAGCAGGCAGGCTGTTTAAAATATATTTATTAAAAATATATATACAGTACCAGTCAATCGTTTGGACACACCTACTCATTCAAGGGTTTTTCTTTATTTAAAAAAACTATTTTCTACATTGTTTAATAATAGAAAACATCATAACCATGAAATAATACAAAGTAACCAAAAAAAGTGTTAAACAAATCAAAATATATTTTATATTTTATATTCTTCAATGTAGCCACCCTTTGCCTTGATGACAGCTTTGCACACTCTTGGCATTCTCTTAACCACCTTCACCAGGAATGCGTTTGCTTTTCCTTCACTCTGTGGTCCAACTCATCCCAAACCATGTCAATTGGGTTGAGGTCAGGTGATTGTGGAGGCCAGGTCATCTGATGCAACACGCCATCCCTCTCCTTCTTGGTCAAATCGCCCTTACACAGCCTAGAGGTGTGTTGGATCATTGTCCTGTTGAAAAACAAATGATAGTCCCACTAAGAGCAAAACAGATGGGATGGCGTATCGCTGCAGAATGCTGAGTAGCAATGCTGGTTAAGTGTGCCTTGAATTCTAAATAAATCACAGACAGTGTCACCAGCAAACCACCCACACGCCATCACACCTCCTCCTCCATGCTTCACGGTGGGAACCACACATGCGGAGATAATCCGTTCACCTACTCTGCGTCTCAGAAAGACACGCGGTTGGAACCAAAATTCTCCAATTTGTACTCATCAGACCAAATGACAGATTTCCACCGGTCTAATGTCCATTGCTCATGTTTCTTGGCCCAGCAAGCCTCTTCTTCTTATTGGTGTCCTTTAGTAGTGTTTTCTTTGCAGCAATTCAACCATTCAGGCCTGATTCACACAGTCTCCTCTGAACAGTTGATGTTGATGTCTGTTACTTGAACTCTGTCAAGCATTTATTTGGGCTGCAATTTCTGAGTCTAGTAAACTCTAATGAACTTACCTTCTGCAGCAGAGGTAACACTCTGGGTCTTCCTTTTCTGTGGCGGTCCTCATGAGAGCCAGTTCCATAATAGCGCTGGATGGTTTTTGCGAATGCATTTGAAGAAACTCTTAATTAAAGCTCTTGAAACTTTTGACTGGTACTGTGTATATATTTTTTGTTATTGTTGTTTCTCTGCAATACTACTAGCCACCTAGACATTTTATGAAGTTGGCTTTAACTAGCCCAGATAGTTATGAGGTTGGGAGATTGGGAACCTAACTTCCAAGAAGCCATTTCAGGCTATCAATTAAGTTACATTTACATTTACATTTAAGTCATTTAGCAGTTAGAGTAGCTTGTCTACAGTGGTGTAAAGTACTTAAGTAAAAATATTTTAAAGTACTTATTAAGTAGTTTTTTGGGTATTTGTACTTTATTTTTCTATTAATATTTTTGACATCTTTTACTTTTACCTCACTACATTCCTAAAGACAATAATGCACGTTTTACTCCATACATTTTTCCTGACATCCAAAAGTACTCGTTACATTTTGAATGCTTAGCACGACAGGAAAATGGTCTAATTCACAACTCATCAAGAGAACATCCCTGGTCATCTCTACTGCCTCTGCTTTGGCAGACTCACTAAACACAAATGCTTTGTTTGTAAATTATGTCTGTGTGTTGAACTGTGCCCCTGGCTATCCGTAAGTTTAAAAAAATGAAAATAAATTGTTTTGTCTGGCTTGCTTAATATAAGGAATGCGAAATGATTATTTATACTTTTGATACTTAAGTACATTTCAAACCAAATACTTGTAGACCTTTACTAAAGTGGTATTTTACTGGGTGACTTTCACTTTTACTTTTCTTTTAAGGTATCTTTACTTGTACTCTAGTATGAAAACTGGGTACTTTTTCCACCACTGCTTGACTAACTATCTTAGCTGGCATACCTGCTGGCAAGGTTGGTAGACTTCAGAAAAGAAAGCAATAACTACATTTACTGAATGAGACAGACAGACAGACAGACAGACAGACAGACAGACAGACAGACAGACAGACAGACAGACAGACAGACAGACAGACAGACAGACAGGGTCTTCCAGCCTTTTTGATCTGAGTGAAAACCCTAACATTGATGTGGGACTTTTGTACATTTTATTCTTAAAAAGAGCTGCATTAATAACTTACACAAAGCAGATTCATCACACCAACCACACTTCTAGTCAAATTCAAACATAAATTCTGGTGAAGTTGATCTATGTGCCAAAAATAATTACGTTTAGAGAGTTTTGTCTCTCGCCGTTTTTTTTTCTTCCTCAATCAACGACAGCCAATGGCAGTCATGCATCTGGCCTTCAAACATGAAATGTATGTCTGCCTAGGAAGCTGTCTCACCTGATGGTTACTGTTGTTTTGTCCTTAGCCATGACCGAAACAGGAACCTCAGGCATTCCAGTCTCGAAGATGTCACATAATTGTTAAGAATGGATGGTTAGGGACAGGTTATTCTTTACACCAGGTCTTGATATCTCTGCCTGAAAGGCTGCTGGAATGCCGGTACTTTGCGGAATGCCGTGGCCATGTAGCTTTATCATAAATCAACTGAAACCAACTCTAAAGGGGTGCTGAGCGTGAGAGTCCATGTCATCACATCTCCTGCAATGACGAATCGGCAGCCAATGTTTCCCTTTAAACCTTCATCTGCCGCATAGTACTGTAATAACATTAACCTCTGTTGACTGCAGACAGCCCAGTCTGGCAGTCTAGGTGTTGTGTCACTTGTAAAAATGTAGAGCTTTTCCGATGTATCTGGCAGCATTCAACTTCTTCAATGAGGTCTCTCAACTGGGGTTAAAAGGGTCAATAGGAAGTGGATAAAAGTTTACATTTTTTTATTTCACCTTTATTTAACCAGGTAGGCAAGTTGAGAACAAGTTGTCATTTACAATTGCGACCTGGCCAAGATAAAGCAAAGCAGTTTGACACACACAACAACATAGAGTTACACATGGAGTAAAACAAACATACAGTCAATAATACAGTAGAAAAATAAGTCTATATTCAATGTGAGAAAATGAGGTGAGAAGGGAGGTAAAGACAAAAAAAAGACCATGGTGGCGAAGTAAATACAATATAGCAAGTAAAACACTGGAATGGTAGATTTTCAGTGGAAGAATGTGCAAAGTAGAAATAGAAATAATGGGGTGCAAAGGAGCAAAATAAATAAAGAAACAAATAAATACCGTAGGGGGAGAGGTAGTTGTTTGGGCTAAATTATAGATGGGCTATGTACAGGTGCAGTAATCTGTGAGCTGCTCTGACAGCTGGTGCTTAAAGCTAGTGAGGGAGATAAGTGTTTCCAGTTTCAGAGATTTTTGTAGTTCGTTCCAGTCATTGGCAGCAGAGAACTGGAAGGAGAGGCGGCCAAAGGAAGAATTGGTTTTGGGGGTGACTGGAGAGATATACTGTACCTGCTGGAGCACGTGCTACAGGTGGGTGCTGCTATGGTGACCAGCGAGCTGAGATAAGGGGGGACTTTACCTAGCAGGGTCTTGTAGATGACCTGGAGCCAGTGGGTTTGGCGACGAGTATGAAGCGAGGGCCAGCCAACGAGAGCGTACAGGTCTCAGTGGTGGGTAGTATATGGGGCTTTGGTGACAAAACAGATGGCACTGTGGATAGACTGCATCCAATTTATTGATTAGGGTATTGGAGGCTATTTTGTAAATGACATCGCCGAAGTCGAGGATCGGTAGGATGGTCAGTAATGTATTGTTACTTGAATGACTGTCACTACAATATAACAATGTACGTTATTATATATCCGTTATATATCCGTTATTGCGTAATATAAAAACGTTACTTTCATGGCACATAGTAGGTATCAGAATAGAGTCCTCAGATATCTGACAGATTTAACTCTAGCCCCCCCACACCTTTCAGTCATACTGTCTCAACGCATCTTTCAAATCCTCTCCCCAAAGAAAAGCAATACCTTCGCCGGAGATCCTGACAGAGTGATGGGAGAACCTTGAAGGCAAGGGGAGTGGGGGAAAAGGACAAAGCAGACGGCCATGCTCGGCTTGCTCCATCGGGGCTGGAACCCCCAACCGATGCCTCAGATCTCCCCCTCTCACAGCTCCCCTGACCCCCAACGGAGCCCTCCAGCATGGGGAAAGATTAGCACCTGCACAACCAAGGATCGCACGTATCCCCCCACTGCCTGGCGGAATATCAAATGCTCCGACGGATGAGATGAGTCCAAAGAGGCCTAGGGAGAAGTGCGGTACAGATACCTGCAAAACTCATGTGTCAAGCTGTTTTCAATAGCTGTACAATGGCACAGAGATTTTAATCTCCATCTTGCTTTAACAAAGTAGCCCAGCAGTGATGGATTAGTTAATGGATCCCGTATAGGGTCATGTGGGCAGGTGTCCGAAAATACACCAAGACCTGACACACAAAAGTGTCAAACGAGAATTCTGACTTCCATGTCAATGACTGTGCAAGTATGTAAAAATAACCTTTAATAATTCTGACCCCCCTCCATGATCAGGATTCAAAGAGAGGGCCCAGAGGAAGATTTCCTACTGGTATTACTGTCTATTCTTGGGATGCGGGCAGAGTTAGGATCAGTTGTTTATCTGTAAACCAATGACTTGGGCCAATGATCTCAGATGGCAACCTGGAATTAACTAAAAATAGACTGCAGAAAGGAAAGGCATCAAAATGGGGCCTATTTTCACAGGTGAGGTTAGAGCAGACAGACGTGGGCAAAAAGGTCTGCAAAAAGGTCTGCGCAGAGTCAGGATTGGAGTCAGGATTGGAGTCAGGATCGGAGTCAGGATCGGAGTCAGGATCGGAGTCAGGATCGGAGTCAGGATTGGAGTCAGGATGAGAATAAGGATCAGAGTCAGGATCAGAGTCAGGATCAGAGTCATGATCCGTTGTTTGTCTGTAAACAAGACTGAAGCCAATGAACTTGGGCGAGCCATGGAAAAACATTCCAGAAGGAAATGGCAGGTAAGGTTAGAGAGTCACGTTTATATTTTTGCCAACCCATCTTTGGCTTTGGACAAGTTACAGTAATTACAGGGACAGTTTCTTAGTGGTCACAAAATGAGGCTAAAGCTACCAATCATAACAGTTTGTTGACTCATTTACTGGTCATCTGCATCATAACAGAATTGATAACAATATTGATTAGTAAATAAACTTTATATCACATTCTTATAGAGTAGCCTGTTCTCTGGGCAGCTGAATGAGTAGAGGAGAGACTGTGTGTAAAGTAGAGAATCCTACACATACGCAGAAGCTTCTGACCTTTAGCTGTCGGGAAGAGGGTTTCAGAAAAGTTGGATCCGCAGCCACTTTGTTCTTATAAATAGCTACCAGACAAGGTGGTTGAGCGCTAGCTAGATGTGACACTGCCTGCATAGAGTATTCTTGAGGCGTCAGTGAGTATTTATTTACAGTAACACTCTGAGAGGTCTAAGTAATGTCTTTCCTCATGTCTCAGAACATAAACACTGCCCTCATTTCCAAATGACTAAACTAATCCCTAATCCCCATGAAGTTACACTGCCTGTTTACGAAATTAGCATTAGCGCTAAACAGTCAAACATGTCAATACAGTCTCAGATTGTATCTGTGCAAACCCCAGGTTTGCATAAACACAGTTTTCGATTAGAAGGTAACTAACCACTGATCCATTCATTCTAAGATAGGACAAATCAACAATGAAAATATGAATCATATGACAAACTCACAGTTAGTGAGTTTCATAAAATACTTAAACATGTGCTAAATATACAGTGCAACATACAAAATCAACTTAAATGTCCTAATGAATTTGAAACAAAATGTTGGGTTTGAGACGTGACCAAACATCCTCTTTTATCCGAACATCAAGAACGTCCGTTCTGCTTCATTTTACTTGTACACTGTCTCGGGGTCGGCGATCAGTCAACTGATCCTTATCATGAGTTTAGACCGATGATTCAGTGTTTTACCAGAATATGTTACAGACATTATACCTAGACTTCTGCCACTGCACCTACAACCAACACATGTTTAAGCACTCAATCACTTCCACCACGCCGACCTACAGACAAGCTATGACAGAAAAGAACAACACTCTTCTCTTGTGTCAAGATCATCTTTGCTTTAAACTACTTATTTCTCCTCAACTGAACCAGAAAGACAGCAACCTATATTATAACATGGAAATTATTTCCATACTTATGTGACAACCATATTCATAAAACTACTTTAATGTCTGAAACAGGAACTTAAACTGGACCTGGAACGTAAGGCTTGTGGCACACTTAAAAAACAATGTAACTAAAGTATCGCAGATATGAGTTAATAGACTAGACTACGGGTATAATGTCAAACCTCATAGTGACCTATCCTGTTGTACGTCTATCCTGTATAGGCTAGACCAGATATTCCCAAACTGGGGTACGAGCAATGCCGTCGGGGGTACGCCGAATAAAATATATCTGTAACGGGGTGCGTACTGGCGGCAGAGAAGTCAGGCGCAGGAGAGCGGAAACTGATTTACAACGGTGTCGTTTAATAAACATAAAAACCACCGGACAACAGAACAATCAATGAATGGGTCAAACAAAACCCGGTATCCACCAGCATAACGTACACATGCACTACCAGAATCAACTCCGGACAAGGACATGGGGGGGTGAGGGAAACCAGGTGTGAGGGAAGGGGGTGTGAGGGAAACCAGGTGTGAGGGAAGACAAGACAAAAACCAATGGAAAATGAAAGGTGGATCGGCAATGGCTAGAAGGCCGGTGACGTCGACCGTCGAACGCCGCCCGAGCTAGGAGGGGGACCGACTTCGTGTGGAAGTTGTGACAATATCATGACACAGGAGGCAGATGGTTGGAGTCTTACAATGTTGAATAATCCAAAAGGAGTAGGCAAGAGAATGGTTGTGGACAGGCAAAAGGTCAAAATCAGATCAGAGTCCAGGAGGTACAGATTAGCAGACAGGCTCATGGTCAAGGCAGGCAGAATGGTCAGGCAGGTGGATACAGAGTCCAGAACCGGCAAGGGTCAAAACCGGGAAGACTAGAAAAAAGTGAAGAGCAAAGGCGTTACGGGAAAAACGCTGGTTGACTTGGAACATACAAGACGAACTGGCACAGAGAGACAGGAAACACAGGGATTACAGTTTTTTTTGATTGCTTAAGCACGATTTCCAAAACAGGGCCCGTGTTTTCAAAACACTACACACAATTAGCACAACCACACACCCAATTAGCAAAACACTACAGATCCTTTGCTAAATTAAACACTCTTGTAAAAACGATATACTTCTTTTTAGAAACCACACTTTGTTACCATATAAAACACACAAGTTTCACATTACTATACTCTGTTTGCACGAGTTACACTCTGCTGTGATAAACCTAAAACACTTTTAGCACTTCTACTTCACTATGATTAGAGTAGGCTACTATCAACAAAGTACAAATATAATGTAAATTCACCAAACACTACACAAGACCAATGTTGCAGACTGAAGAAACTCATTTATTTCTCAACACGCCCAAAATGTTGACATGGAGATTCAGAATACTGTAACCAAACGTCACTTTACGTATTGTAAGATCAAAAAAATAAAATAAAACAACTAGACATTGTCTCTTCGCCTAGCTGGATCTGGCCAGAGAATTTCATCAACATCGTAGGCAATGTTGTCATTAGCAAGACACCTTGGAAAGAAACGTCTTGAATGACGAATCCATCCTTGCATTGCTGCTACCTCCATCTGGTCACAGGCCTCCTCCATGGCTTGGATGAGGGGTACCTTAGCCTGGAGACGGAGATCATATACCTTCCACCGCCATGCTGAGAAAAACTCTTCTATAGGGTTGAGGAATGGAGAGTATGGTGGAAGATATAGGACGGTGAAATGTGGATGTTGATGAAACCAGTTCTGAACCAGAGCAGAGCGGTGGAAAGACACATTGTCCCAGACAACAATGTATTGCATATGATCGATTTGATTTGCTGCTGTCATGTTGTGCAATTGGTCCAAGAATGTAAGTATGAGTGCTGTGTTGTAAGGGCCCATATGGGCATGGCGGTGGAGGACACCATTCTGTGTAATGGCTGCACAGAGTGTTATATTACCCCCACGTTGCCCTGGGACATTGACTATAGCCCTGTGGCCAATGATGTTTCTTCCCCTCCTTCGTGTTCTCATCAGGTTGAACCCAGCCTCATCTACGTAAATGAACTCATGCTGGATCTCCTCTCCATCCATTCATTAAACTCTGAAAAACAGTGTCAGGCAAAATTGTGTAGTTCAGTGTAGATCTAGTATACATATTACAGTACAGTAAAAGATTATAATAATAATAATAAATGCCATTTAGCAGACGCTTTTATCCAAAGCGACTTACAGTCATGTGTGCATACATTCTACGTATGGGTGGTCCTGGGAATCGAACCCAACTGAGCTACAGAAGGACCACATGATGTGAGCCATGTCAAAAATGGGTAGAATTGCAGGAAACTAGCAGTAAAACTGCAGAAAAAAATTATCTGCCCCTTGGCAAAATGTGTAGGATTGCAGAAAACATGCTTTAAAACATCCATTTTTTTCTCCGCCATCAACAGGGGGGCCACTAAAATGTTTTCTTAGGACCCCCAAAAAGGGGGCATGTTTTCATGAGCTTGGGTCCCAAGAAAACATAGACTTTCTCATTTGGTTCACAGGCTGAAAAGGTTTAATAACCCCTGCTTGACTGTACACACACGCGCGCACACACACACACACACACAATGTTCACTTCTCACACACACAAACAAGTCATGTACTTTTTCACAACTAGGAATGTATAGAATTCACTCAACATATTCAGAAAACAACACTTAGGCCTAATCAACTGCAAAAAGGCTCCAACAACTATCACCTGATACACTTCACCACACAACCATTTCGCCAGTATGCTCACACACACGCAGAGTAAGAAGTATAATATGTAGGCTGATAGTCATGGCACATCCGGGGGGTGAGGAGATCAAGAGGGGTTCAGCAACATCACATGACCTCACAGCAAGAGTTCTGCTTCCGCGCCGTCTTATGAGACAGTATGCAAGATCACACTGCTAAAGTGAATACATACCTCTGCATAATCATGCCGCAGTCGTTTCACCCTTTCAGAATTGCGCTCGAAAGGCACTTGATAAATTTGCTTCATTTGAATATGTTTTTTTAGGATGCGTGGCAGTGTTGATGTTGAGACCTGATGGATATCGTTGAAAATGACGTGGTTATTGACAATGTTAGCTTGGAGCTGCTTGAGTGGTATAGGATTGTTGGCCAAAACCATGTTTACTATCTCCCTCTCTTGCTGTTCTGTGAACATAGGAGGCCTTCCCCCTCGTGGTCCCTGACCCTCAATCCTATGTAGAAAAAACAGTATAAAATAGTACAGTAATTTCACAGGAAAAGGTAACAGAAGTGCGGATAGTGCATAGAATACAGTACTGTAAGCAGTTACTGAAACCGTGCAGATGTTTTTGATATGATGATATTTTTACAATACCTATTTTCCAGTCTAAATGTTCTCATCACACTTGCCACTGTATATCGGCTTAGATTTGGCTGTACTCGCAGTCCAGCCTCCCTCAGCGTCAGGCCGTGGTTGACATCGTGGTCAACCAGTGTTGCGCGGATCTCATTTGTCAGAGTCGGTCCTCTTTGAGCACCTCCTCGTCCTCCTCTTTCTCTGACTCTTTCCATTGTGCTTGAAGGCCAATGAACTCACCTGCTGCTTTTTATGGTGCTAATACACCTGATTGGTGTGTCTACAATTAAGCAAACGAGTGTTTGCACACCTGATGACTGTGTTTAACCAATAGGTTGGAGGGTGTGGTAATCTGACAGTCAGTGCTTTGGTATTGCAAGGACGTGACATCATGATAGACTTTTGTGTGTAATGTATGTTAAGTGTTTTTAATGTTTTGCAAATCACTGTGTGTAGAGGTTTGCTACAAGTGTGAGGTTGACAATGTGCTTATAGTTGTGCAAATGTGGGCTGATGTTTTGCTTCTTGAGTGTAAGGTTTTGCTAATAGTGTACTACTTTTAATTTTAGTGTGTAATCAATAAAAAAAACTGTAACAGTGTTAAAGCAAGGCCCCTGAACTCTCGTGTATTTTCTGCTTTATGCAATGATATGGGCAGCGACCATGTAATGCTTTTACAACATACAGAAGTCAATCAAATGTATTTATAAAGCCCTTCTTAAATCAGCTGATGTCACAAAGTGCTGTAACAGAATCCCAGCCTAAAACCCCAAACAGCAAGCAATGCAGGTGTAGAAGCACAGTGGCTAGGAAAAACTCCCTAGAAAGGCCAGAATCTAGGTAGAAACCTAGAGAGGAACCAGGCTATGAGGGGTGGCCAGTCCTCTTCTGGCTGTGCCGGGTGGAGATTATAACAGAACATGGCCAAGATGTTCAAATGTTCTGAGATGACTAGCAGGGTCAAATAATAATAATCACAGTGGTCGTTGAGGGTGCAACAGGTCAGCACCTCAGGAGTAAATGGCTTTTCATAGCCGATCATTCAGAGTATCTCTACCGCTCCTGCTGTCTCTAGAGAGTTGAAAACAGCAGGTCTGGAAAAGGTAGCACATCCGGTGAACAGGTCAGGGTTCCATAGCCGCAACCGAACAGTTAAAACTGGAGCAGCAGCACGGCCAGGTGGACTGGGGACAGTAAGGAGTCATCAGGCCAGGTAGTCCTGAGGCATGGTCCACTCAAGTGACGCACCCCTCTTAGGGACGGCATGGAAGAGCACCCGTAAGCCAGTGACTCAGCCCCTGTAATATTGTTAGAGGCAGAGAATCCCAGTGGAGAGAGCGGAACCGGCCAGGCAGAGACAGCAAGGGCGGTTTGTTGCTCCAGTGCCTTTCCGTTCACCTTCACACTCCTGGGCCAGACTGCACTCAATCATAGGACCTACTGAAGAGATGAGTCTTCAATAAAGACTTAAAGGTTGAGAACGAGTCTGCATCTCTCACATGGGTAGGCAGACCATTCTATCCGAATTGAGCCCTATAGGAGAAAGCCCTGCCTCCAGCTGTTTGCTTAGACATTCTAGGGACAGCCAGTGTAGAGGCTAGCACTGGAGAAATATGATCCAGTTTTTTGGTTCTAATCAAGATTCTAGCAGCCGTGTTTAGCACTAACTGAAGTTTATTTAGTGCTTTATCCAGATAGCCGGAAAGTAGACCATAGCAGTAGTCTAATCTAAAAGTGACAAAAGCATGGATACATTTTTCTGCATCATTTTTGGACAGAAAGTTTCTGGGTTTTGCAATGTTACGTAGATGGTAAAAGCTTTCCTTGAAACAGTCTTATGTTTGTCAAAAGAGAGATCAGGGTCCAGAGTAAAGCCGAGGTCCTTCACAATATTTTTTGAAACGACTGTACAACCATCAAAATTAATTGTCAGATTCAAAAGAAGATCTCTTTGTTTCTTGGGAACTAGAAGCATCTCTGTTTTGTCCGAGTTTAAAAGTACAACATTTGCAGCCATCCACTTCCTTATGTCTTAGAGTTAACTTACATGAAAGTTGACTTATGTGAAAGTTAACATTATGTTTCCGACTGACATCACCAAGAGGTAAAATATGTTGTGAAAACAATAGTGGTCCTAAAACGGAACCTTGAGGAACACCGAAATGTACATTTGACTTGTCAGAGGACAAACCATCCACAGAGACAAACTGATATCTTTCCGAAAGAAAAGATCGGAACCAGGCCAGAACTTGTAGACCGATTTGTAGACCAATTTGGGTTTCCAATCTCTCCAAAAGAATGTGGTGATCGATGGTATCAAAAGCAGCACTAAGGTCTATGAGCACGAGGACAGATGCAGAGCCTCGGTCTGATGCCATTAAAAGGTCATTTACCACCTTCACAGGTGTAGTCTCAGTGCTATGATGGGATCTATAACCAGACTGAAGCGTTTCCTATACATTGTTTGTCTTCAGAAAGGCAGTGAGTTGCAGTGCAACAGCTTTTTAATTTTTTAGGGAGTTTTGACCACCGCAATTTTCTGGGTAAAGGTTTGACTTTTTCAAGAGAGGCTTTATTACTGCCACTTTTAGTGAGTTTGGTACACATCCAGTGGATAGAGAGCCATTTATTATGTTCAACATAGGAGGGCCAAGCACAGGATTTGGTGTGGCGCCATTTCCGTTCCAATTTTCTGGAAGCTTGCTTCAGAGCTCGGGTATTTTCTGTATACCAGGGAGCTGGTTTCTTATGACAAATATTTTTTGTTTTTAGGGGTGTGACTGCATTTAGGGTATGGCGCAAGGTTAAATTGAGTTCCTCAGTTAGGTGGTTAACTGATTTTTGTACTGTGAAATCCTTGGGTCGGCAGAGGGAATCTGAATGGGCATCTAGGAAGTGGGCTGGTTATCAAGGGGCAAAGTATTGACACTCTTTTTTGAAATTGAGAGACGAGCTTAAAGTTTTCTTTACTGACCATAATTTTCACTTGTCTGGCCACTTGCATGATGAGGACAACACTCAGGTCTTTCCATCATTGTATGATTTTATCAGGAATCAGTGCAGACTGTGTAAAGAAACCATTTTTATTGTAACAGGGGCAGGTAAAATGACATTTCAAGGCAGGCAGGGGTCGATAAACAAGAGCAGAGGTCAAGGTACAGTACGGCAAGCAGGCTTGGGGTTGGGTCAGGCAGAGTTCGGTAATCCAGAGGTGGAGCAAAAGTACAGGACGGCAGGCAGGCTCAGGGTCAGAGACAGGCAGTGGTCTGGCAGGCGGGTACAGATTCAGGACAGGCAAAGGTCAAAAACCAGGAGGATGAGAATAAGAGGGAAGAGAGAAAAAACACTGGTAGGCTTGAACAAACAAGACGAACTGGCAACAGACAGAAAACGCAGGTTAAAGACACAGGGGAAAATGGGGAAGATGGGCGACACATGGAGGGGGGTGGAGACAAGCACATGAACAGGTGGAACAGATCAGAGTGTGACAGATTTTTGTGTTCAAATGAACCCAAGCTTACGGACAATGCCAAATGTGATATAGCGAAGCACCTGAGTGAGCTGGGTGTCACGCCTTGGTCATTGTAATTTGTGTTTTCGTTATATATTTGGTCAGGCCAGGGTGAGACATGGGTTTATAAGTTGTGTTTCGTATTGGGGTTGTGTAGTATTTGGGATTGCGGCTGAGTACGGGTGTTGTATAGGCTTGGCTGCCTGAGGCGGTTCTCAATCAGAGTCAGGTGATTCTCGTTGTCTCTGATTGGGAACCGTATTTAGGTAGCCTGGTTTCGCTTTGTATTTCGTGGGTGATTGTTCCTGTCTCTGTGTAGTTTCACCAGATAGGCTGTAATAGGTTTCACGTTCCGTTTGTTATTTTGTATCGTTATTTCATGTGTCGCTTTTTTCCAATAAAGTCATGAGTAACTACCACGCTGCATTTCGGTCCGACTCTCTTTCGACAAACGAAGAACGCCGTTACAGAATCACCCACCACACTCGGACCGAGCAGCGTGTTAACAGGCAGCGACAGCTGGAGCAGAGGCACATACCAGTCCTTCCTATTGGCCGGGCTAGAGTGGGCATCGAGCCAGGTAAGCTTGGGCAGGCTCGGTGCTCAAGAGCTCCAGTGCGCCTGCACGGTACGGTCTATCCAGAGCCACCTCCACACACCAGTCCTCCGGTAGCAGCTCCCCGCACCAGGCTTCCTGTGCGTGTCCTCGATCCTGTAGCACCAGTTCCAGCACCACGCACCAGGCCTTCTGTGCGCCTCGCCTGTTCAGCACAGCCAGAGCCTTCCTTCCCTCCTGCGCTACTGGAGTCTCCTGTCTGTTCAGCGCTATCAGAGCCTTCCTTCCCTCCTGCGCTGTCGGAGTCTCCCGCCTGTTCAGCGCTATCAGAGCCTTCCTCCTCTACAGCGCTGCCGGAGCCTCCTGCCTGTTCGGAGCAGCCTGAGCTGTCAGTCTGCAAGGTGCTGTCAGTCTGCATGAAGCAGCCAGAACTGTCAGTCTGCAAAGAGCTGTCAGTCTGCAAAGAGCTGCCAGTCTGCAGGGTGCTGTCAGCCTGCATGGAGCAGTCAGAGCTGTCAGTCTGCAAAGAGCTGCCAGTCTGCAAGGAGCTGCCAGTCTGCAGGGTGCTGTCAGCCTGCATGGAGCAGTCAGAGCTGTCAGTCTGCATAAAGCAGCCAGAGCTGTCAGTCTGTATGAAGCAGTCAGAGCTGTCAGCCTGCATGGAGCAGTCAAAGCTGTCAGTCTGCATGAAGCAGCCAGAGCTGTCAGTCTGCAAAGAGCTGTCAGTCTGCAAGGAGCTGTCAGTCTGCATAGAGCAGCTAGATCCGCCAGTCAGCCATGATCTACTAGATCTGCCAGTCAACCAGATTCTACCAGATCTGCCAGTCAACCAGTCCTTTCCAGATCTGCCAGTCAACCAGTCTCTTCCAGATCTGCCAGTCAACCAGTCTCTTCCAGATCTGCCAGTCAACCAGTCTCTTCCAGATCTGCTGGTCAACCAGAATCTTCCAGATCCGCCAGCCAGCCAGGATCTACCGGAGCCTACTACCTGCCTGAGCTTCATCTCAGTACTGGGCTTCATCTCAGTACTGGGCTTCATCTCAGTACTGGGCTTCCTCTCAGTACTGGGCTTTCTCTCAGTACTGGGCTTCACCTCCGTTCCGGGCTGCCCCTCAGTTCCGGGCTGCCCCTCAGTCTCGAGCTGCCCCTCAGTCCCGAGCTGCCCCTCAGTCCCGAGCTGCCCCTCAGTCCCGAGCTGCCCCTCAGCCCCGAGCTGCCCTTCAGCCCCAAGCTTCCCCTCAGTCCCGAGCTGCCTCAGTCCCGAGCTGCCCCTCAGTCCCGAGCTGCCCCTCAGTCCCGAGCTGCCCCTCAGTCCCGAGCTGCCCCTCAGTCCCGAGATGCCCCTCAGTCACGAGCTGCTCCTCAGTTCTGTGGGGTTCTGGGTGAGGACTATTAGGCCATGGTCGGCGGCGAGGGTGGATTATCCCAGGACGCGAAGGGGAGGAACTATGACTTTAATGGAGTGGGGTCCATGTCCCGAGCCGGAACCGCCACCATGGACAGACGCCCACCCGGACCATCCCTATGGTTTTGAGGTGTGTCCGGGAGTTCGCACCTTAGGGGGTGGGTTCTGTCACGCCTTGGTCATTGTAATTTGTGTTTTCGTTATATATTTGGTCAGGCCAGGGTGTGCCATGGGTTTATAAGTTGTGTTTCGTATTGGGGTTGTGTAGTATTTGGGATTGCGGCTGAGTAGGGGTGTTGTATAGGCTTGGCTGCCTGAGGCGGTTCTCAATCAGAGTCAGGTGATTCTCGTTGTCTCTGATTGGGAACCGTATTTAGGTAGCCTGGTATCAATTTGTATTTCGTGGGTGATTGTTCCTGTCTCTGTGTAGTTTCACCAGATAGGCTGTAATAGGTTTCACGTTCCGTTTGTTATTTTGTATCGTTATTTCATGTGTCGCTTTTTTCCAATAAAGTCATGAGTAACTACCACGCTGCATTTCGTCTCTTTCGACAAACGAAGAACGCCGTTACACTGGGTGCGCAATTACGCAGGTACTTTCCTGAAACGGATGACAAAAACCACTAGATTCATTATCCAATTCATGTCCTGCCTCCACTCCACTTACCAATATCTGAACAAGAGAGTCTCATCGAAATTGCAACAGGCGGTCCTGTGAAAATATAATATATTGTATAGTGTGTGTGTGGCAGGCTTACAATGATGGCAAAACAAATATTTGAGTCAGAAGGTGAGTGTAGCTGGTGCATGAAGTCAGGCGCAGGAGAGTAGAATGAGTGAGCAACGTACTTTACTCAACAAGGCACAAGGTAACAATTACATTAAACAAGACGGTAAAGATAACGCACGGGTGAACACAGTACCCGTCAAAAACAGAGGGTTTTTGGAAACAGAGGGTTTAAATACAGGAACAAATAATTGTGAAATGTAAAACAGGTGTGTGAAAACAAGGACAAAATCAAAGGAAAAAGAAAAGTGGATCGGCGATGGCTAGTAGACCGGCGACACCGAGCGCCGAGCGCCGCCCGAACAAGGAGAGGCACCGATTTTGGCCGAAGTCGTGACAGTACCCCCACCTTGACGCGCGGCTCCCGCAGCGCGCCGATGCCGGCCTCGGGGACGACCCGGAGGACGAGGTGCAGGGCGATCCGGATGGAGACGGTGGAACTCCCTCAGCATCGTAGGGTCCAACACGTCCTCCACCGGCACCCAGCATCTCTCCTCCGGACCGTACCCCTCCCAGTCCACGAGGTACTGAAGGCTCCTCGCCCGACGCCTTGAGTCCAGTGTGGACCAAACTGCATACGCCGGAGCCCCCTCGATGTCCAGAGGAGGCGGAGGAACCTCCCGCACCTCAGCTTCCTGTAGCGGACCAGCCACCACCGACCTGAGGAGAGACACATGAAACGAGGGGTTAATACGGTAATCGGGGGGAAGCTGTAGCCTGTAACACACCTTGTTTATTCTCCTCAGGAAATTGAATGGCCCCACAAACCGTGGGCCCAGCTTGCGGCAGGGCAGGCGGAGGGGCAGGTTTCAGGTCGAGAGCCAGACCCGTGTGAACATATGCATATGGGCAGTGTCCCAGGTCTCCTCCGAGCACTTAAACCATTCGTCCACCGCAGGAGCTTCGATCTGGCTCTGATGCCAAGGTGCCAGAACCGGCTGATGTCCCAGTACACACTGGAAAGGAGAGAGGTTAGTGGAGGAGTGGCGGAGTGAGTATTGGGCCATCTCTGTTTACCTCCAGATCCCTCTTAGCCACGTCTCCTCCTCTGACAGAGGATACACGTGACTCCTGTGAAGTGCTGCGTCCACCAGGAGATTTATCGCACAATCCCCCTGTCGATGAGGTGGTAATTTAGTCGCCCTCTTCTTACAGAAGGCGAGAGCCAAATCGGCATATTCTGAGGGGATGCGCACGGTGGAGACCTGGTCTGGACTTTCCACCGTAGTCGCACCGATGGAAACTCCCACACACCTCACTGAGCATTCTCGTGACCACCCCTTGAGAGCCCTCTGTTGCCACGAAATAGTGGGGTCATGACAGGCCAACCAGGGTAAGCCCAGCACCACAGGAAATGCAGGAGAATCAATAAGGAAGAGACTGATTGTGCAGGGAATGGCCCCCCCTCCGGTCGCCCTAAGTGCAGCACCTCCCATGGGTGTCGGAGTTGATGTGCTGGGGGATGGAACTGACAGGTCCCGATCCGGACGTCCGTGGGCAGTCAACAGGTTGTCTAGCCGGATGGACAGGTCCACCAGCTGGTCCAATGTGAGGGTGGTGTCTCTGCAGGCCAACTCCCGATGGACGTCCTCGCGCAGACTGCACCTGTAGTGATCAATCAGGGCCCTGTCGTTCCATCCTGCGCTGGCGGCCAGGGTCCGTAAGTCCAAGGCGAAATCCTACGCGCTCCTCTTCCCCTGCCTCAGATGGAACAGGTGTAATGGTCCAATGCCGCGTCTCCCTCACTCCATACGGCGTTGGCCCACTCCAGGGCTTTGCCTGAGAGGCAGGGGACAAGGGTGGACACGCTCTAATGCCCCGAAGGAGCCGGGAGGACGGTCACCAGGTAGAGCTTCAGCTGGAGTAGGAACCCCTGGCATCCGGCAGCCGTCCCATCCTATTCCCTCGGGAGCGCGAGCCGAATCCAGCTGGGACCGGGTGAAGGAAGGGTGAGTAGTGGTGTCCTTGATGGTACTGTTGGAGGCGCTGGAGGGACTCCTCTCCTCTCCCAGTGTTCCCAGTGTTCCAGAATCTGCAGGAGGTGATCCATGGCGATGCCGAGATGTTGTATCATATCCGCCTGCTGCTGGACGCCCTCATCGACCACAAATCCGGGGTTGTCTGCTCCTGCTGACTCCATATCTATGGTGCGGGATTCTGTCAGAAGGTGAGTGTAGCTGGTGCATGAAGTCAGGTGCAGGAGAGTAGAGTGAGTGAGCAACGTACTTTACTCAACAAGGCACAAGGTAAACAATTACCCTTGACCAAAACAAGACGGTAAAGATAACGCACGGGTGAACACAGCACAAAAACTCAGCCATCATAATAAACCTAACTGAACATGTAATAATCCCGCACAACACCATGGGGGAAACAGAGGGGTTAAAAACAGAAACAAATAATTGTGAAATGGAAAACATGTGTGTGAAAACAAAGACAAAACCAAAGGAAAAAGAATGACAGGGTGTGTGTGTGTGACAGGGTGTGTGTGACAGGGTGTGTGTGTGTGACAGGGTGTGTGTGTGTGACAGCGTGTGTGTGTGTGTGTGACAGCGTGTGTGTGTGTGTGTGACAGGGTGTGGGTGTGTGACAGCGTGTGTGTGTGTGTGTGTGTGTGTGTGTGTGTGTGTGTGTGTGTGTGTGTGTGTGTGTGTGTGTGTGTGTGTGTGTGTGTGTGTGTGTGTGTGTGTGTGTGTGTGTGTGTGTGTGTGTGTGTGTGTGTGTGTGTGTGTGAGACTGCTCTCCCTGCCAAAAGCCATGCTATTTACTGTGTCTACATACATCAGAGGCCCTATGAAGGTTGGCGGTCAGTGTTAGGGATGACATGTTATCACAACCAAACACAAATTAAGTGGCTGCAAGGACACAGATCAAGGATACAACTGTGCCAATTCCTCTGATAAGTAGGCCTATTCCAGTAGTGATTCTGTCTTAGCTGCCACAAGTTAGCCTGGTCCAGTTTGGCAACAACAAGATTGAAGTTGTCTAAACAGCACAAACAGACCTGGGACCAGACCTTGTGAGCTCCCCAACATCCTCAAACCAAACAGACCTGGGACCAGACCTTGTGAACCCCTCCACATCCTCAAACCAAACAGACCTGGGACCAGACCTTGTGAACCCCTTCACATCCTCAAACCAAACAGACCTGGGACCAGACCTTGTGAACCCCTCCACATCCTCAAACCAAACAGACCTGGGACCAGACCTTGTGAGCCCCCCAACATCCTCAAACCAAACAGACCTGGGACCAGACCTTGTGAACCCCCTCCACATCCTCAAACCAAACAGACCTGGGACCAGACCTTGTGAGCCCCTCCACATCCTCAAACCAAACAGACCTGGGACCAGACCTTGTGAACCCCTCCACATCCTCAAACCAAACAGACCTGGGACCAGACCTTGTGAACCCCCTCCACATCCTCAAACCAAACAGACCTGGGACCAGACCTTGTGAACCCCTCCACATCCTCAAACCAAACAGACCTGGGACCAGACCTTGTGAGCCCCTCCACATCCTCAAACCAAACAGACCTGGGACCAGACCTTGTGAACCCCTCCACATCCTCAAACCAAACAGACCTGGGACCAGACCTTGTGAACCCCCTCCACATCCTCAAACCAAACAGACCTGGGACCAGACCTTGTGAACCCCTCCACATCCTCAAACCAAACAGACCTGGGACCAGACCTTGTGAACCCCCCCAACATCCTCAAACCAAACAGACCTGGGACCAGACCTTGTGAACCCCCCCAACATCCTCAAACCAAACAGTGACATGCTGCTACCGGCCCCCTCTCCTCATAACAGCATATAAGCTTCTTGTGAACACTCGGATGTGTTGGTGGTTGGTTGGGTCCCCCCTCTGGTCCTCCTATTGCCGGACGAAGGGTGTTGATTCCTGCCTGACCCTCTAAGAGAGATGCACCCCAGTCAGCAGGGACATACCTGGTGTATAACGAGAAGACCAGCAGGTGTGTAACGCTTGTACGCTTGTACGTATGTGTGTAACCCTTGAGTATGAGTGTGTGTGTGTAATGCTTGAGTATGAGTGTGTGTGTGTGTAACCCTTGAGTATGAGTGTGTGTGTGTAATGCTTGAGTATGAGTGTGTGTGTGTAACCCTTGAGTATGAGTGTGTGTGTGTAATGCTTGAGTATGAGTGTGTGTGTGTAACCCTTGAGTATGAGTGTGTGTGTGTAATGCTTGAGTATGAGTGTGTGTGTGTAATGCTTGAGTATGAGTGTGTGTGTGTAATGCTTGAGTATGAGTGTGTGTGTGTAACCCTTGAGTATGAGTGTGTGTGTGTAACCCTTGAGTATGAGTGTGTGTGTAACCCTTGAGTATGAGTGTGTGTGTGTGTAACCCTTGAGTATGAGTGTGTGTGTGTAACCCTTGAGTATGAGTGTGTGTGTGTAACCCTTGAGTATGAGTGTGTGTGTGTAACCCTTGAGTATGAGTGTGTGTGTGTAACCCTTGAGTATGAGTGTGTGTGTGTAACCCTTGAGTATGAGTGTGTGTGTGTAATGCTTGAGTATGAGTGTGTGTGTGTAATGCTTGAGTATGAGTGTGTGTGTGTAACCCTTGAGTATGAGTGTGTGTGTGTAACCCTTGAGTATGAGTGTGTGTGTGTAACCCTTGAGTATGAGTGTGTGTGTGTAACCCTTGAGTATGAGTGTGTGTGTGTAACCCTTGAGTATGAGTGTGTGTGTGTGTAACCCTTGAGTATGAGTGTGTGTGTGTAACCCTTGAGTATGAGTGTGTGTGTGTAACCCTTGAGTATGAGTGTGTGTGTGTAATGCTTGTGCTTGTGCTTGGACACTTGTTTTTTTTTCACGTTAACTCGCTGTTCCCCCGTCCCCTACGTCGCCCCCATCCCCCGCCCCTAACCCCCTCTCCAAACCTCCGTTCAGACATGTTAATCGTTGCGTCCTGGTTCAGGTAGAGAGAAGAAGATTAGCCGTGTTATGTCTGTGTGTTAAAATGAAGTGCTAAGCGATTTGCGGGGACCATGGAACCCGTAGCTTCTGAGTGGGGACTGTGTCTTGTGAGGATGTTTGATGTGAGGATCTTTTTTGTTCTTTTTGATTCCTTTTATGTATGTCAAACACACCGGTAAATGAGGAGAGAAACAAAAGGGAGAGAGAGAAAGAGAGAGAGAGAGAGAGAGAGAGAGAGAGAGAGAGAGAGAGAGAGAGAGAGAGAGAGAGAGAGAGAGAGAGAGAGAGAGAGAGAGAGAGACCAGTTAGTTTGCCCTCTCGACAGCCTTTTGTACAAGGCATTTCGTTCCTCTTTGTTGAAGATAAAAACATCACAACTCGCCAGTGTCATCCGCAGCCACACAACAATGGGAACATTTGTGTACAGGCCACAACGGCTGGGGGAAATGAGTTGTGTGTTTAAAGAAACGAACTGAAACACAAAGCAATAGCCTCATGTCAAGAAGTAGGTAACCACCCGGGCACAAAACAATGGCCTATGGTCGACAATGAGAGCTGTTTGCTTCGTGGCTCGCTTACAGTTTATCATATTGCCTAATTTATTCACTGGGTCTCCAAAATCCACTGTACAATGTGTAAGTTACGTAAAATGTCCTGTCTTTATAACTTAATGTAAGAAGGCTTAGACTTTGAATTAAAGCATGAGGCTTATGTCAACAAACCAAAACATAAATGAGAAGAAAAGGAAAAGAAACGCTCTAAGTTGTAATGGCAAAAGGCCTCTTAATGGCCCCCAGGACATGTACACACAACACATCTAGTTGATCTCTATTTGAATCCTGGTGAAGGTGGTGAAAGGGTGTCTGTGTAACTTGGCGGGGCGGAAGGGTACCGCAAGCAAAGACGATGATGATGATGATGATGATGCACTACCAGAGAACAGAAAGAGGTAGAGAACAGCGAGAGACAAAGAGAGAGAGAAAGCAGGAAGAGAGAGAGAGAGAGCAGGGAGAGAGAGACAGAGAGAGAGAAAGCAGGACGAGAGAGAGAGAGACAGAGAGAGACAGAGAGAGACAGAGAGAGAGACAGAGAGAGAGAGCAGGGATAGAGAGACAGAGAGAGAGAGCAGGGAGAGAGAGAGAGAGAGAGAGCAGGGAGAGAGAGAGCAGGGATAGACACACAGAGAGAGAGAGAGAGAGAGAGAGAGAGAGAGAGAGAGAGAGAGAGAGAGAGAGAGAGAGAGAGAGAGAGAGAGAGCAGGGAGAGAGAGAGAGAGAGAGAGAGAGAGAGAGAGAGAGAGAGCAGGGAGAGAGAGAGAGAGAGAGAGAGAGAGAGAGAGAGAGAGTAGGGAGGGATGGAGGAATCAGCGCCACAGGGTAATCCTCATATCAGCGGTAGCTCATGAGCAAGCGCCGCAATGCCCTTCCCCTCACCCTTCAGCCCCCTCATGGCTGACACCCAACACTAACAGGCCAGGCAGGGGTTACACAGGGACGAGTCTGTACGCTAGTTGACATGTGGGTGGTAGGGTGGTGAAGGTTGAACGTTTCAAGCATTTACATTAGATTCCTGCCTTTGTGTGTATTGATAGGTATGAATGATTGGTACTTTTTTCCACACACAAAGAGGCATGCGATACCAGTCATTAACGTCTTGGAGCCAGTTGGATGAAGGAGACACGTCACACAAAATTAGCACACCTGTCTAAATGATTTCACACTGTGAAGACGGAATCCGCATTAGGGGAAACCGTATCACTGTCTGCCCAAGTACCTCTGTTATTGCTTGTGTTTTTTGGAGGAAATGGAGGTGATGTGCATCGAGCAGCATATATTCTGCTGTTCTATCATGCCTACAATGACGTCAGAGGGATGATTGATTGTTGATTGTTTGCAGTAACTTTTTTTTTTTTTTTTTTTTTTCAAAGTGAAGTATTCCAGCTTTAATCTAATAACTGGATAGTGAGAATGACGTGGGTAATGATACATACAGAGGCAGTGGACCTCCACTGGCCTGAATGACCTGCCAAGGCTTATTAAGGAGACGTGATGAAGAGGAATGAGGAATGTGAAGGATGGTGCTGTGACTGACCTGCAGAGGTCCACATAGACAGAGAAGGCTATTTTTTTGGGGGGGGTGAAACTGCTTTGAACACTTGAGTGTCCTGGTCCCTCATCAGATAGTGGATAACAAGATATAATCATCATCATCATCATGAATCATTTCTTGGCATTACCACTGATAACTGTCTCCAAGTTCTCAATGATGCACAGATACAAATAGTTTACAGCTATATTATCACAACATCAGTCCTCTCCACAGGTTTCATAGCACTAGCATATCTCTGAGATCTTCAGCATATAAACATGATATGTAGAGTGACATCTGCAGTTAGCTTCATTGAATCACGTGGTTCAGAGAGCGCCCATGTGATTTGAGTGTAGTAGGGTCAGGTGACGGTGCGTTGGGAGGGACACCTCTCTAAATGACCGCAAGAGCCAGGGAACGGATTCCAGGGACGCATAAGCAAGGGTGGAGCCAATAGTTGAAATCTAACCAGGTGTGAAATACTCTGGCATCCAACCTGACAGCGCCTGTGTAAGACTGTGACCTCCCCATTGAACCGGGTACTCAACTTCATACATTTTCCTTTATCTTTAGATCTGAGCTGAATAAGTATGACTTCACCAGTTACTACGGGCTGAACTCATACACATGTTTTCATATGCTAATTAGGGACCGCTGATTAACATTTTTTTTTAATGAGATTAAAATACAGTGATGAGAATGGGTACACTTATGCCACATTTGGAGTCTGCATGATTTGGTTACACTGCCTTTGAAATCTTACGGGTTCATTGGTTTTGATATGACTAGTATTTACATGTTATCTAAGCTGTATGAAGTACTTAAGGGAGGGTTTAGGGGAGACTTTATTGAATAAAATAAAATGTACGCCAATCTCCAACTAAATATGTTGCCAGTGTATGTATGAAGTAACACATGACTGAAGAACATAGGCTAGCTACCCTTATGTTTAAACAGATTACTGAAGAACGTAGGCTACCCTTATGTTTAAACAGATTACTGAAGAACGTAGGCTACCCTTATGTTTAAACAGATTACTGAAGAACGTAGGCTACCCTTATGTTTAAACAGATTACTGAAGAACGTAGGCTACCCTTATGTTTAAACAGATTACTGAAGAACGTAGGCTACCCTTATGTTTAAACAGATTACTGAAGAACGTAGGCTACCCTTATGTTTAAACAGATTACTGAAGAACGTAGGCTACCCTTATGTTTAAACAGATTACTGAAGAACGTAGGCTACCCTTATGTTTAAACAGATTACTGAAGAACGTAGGCTACCCTTATGTTTAAACAGATTACTGAAGAACGTAGGCTACCCTTATGTTTAAACAGATTACTGAAGAACGTAGGCTACCCTTATGTTTAAACAGATTACTGAAGAACGTAGGCTACCCTTATGTTTAAACAGATTACTGAAGAACGTAGGCTACCCTTATGTTTAAACAGATTACTGAAGAACGTAGGCTACCCTTATGTTTAAACAGATTACTGAAGAACGTAGACTACCCTTATGTTTAAACAGATTACTGAAGAACGTAGGCTACCCTTATGTTTAAACAGATTACTGAAGAACGTAGGCTACCCTTATGTTTAAACAGATTACTGAAGAACGTAGGCTACCCTTATGTTTAAACAGATTACTGAAGAACGTAGGCTACCCTTATGTTTAAACAGATTACTGAAGAACGTAGGCTACCCTTATGTTTAAACAGATTACATTCATAGATTTCAATTAGACGTACTGTACATCTGACCAATAGCAGCAAATGTTCCCCAAAAGTTGAATATATCAACTTTTCTTACGATAATTGACTACCTTTTGTAAGTTACTCTTTCTGTTTGTGGATGCTTAACAAAAAAAAGTTCTGAATCAGATGGAATCTCTGTCCGTGCACTGGAGAAGCATACATCTTTTAACTGTCTGTTTTTCAAATGGGAGGATATCTTCCCAGATCTAAAGACGGGATAAAACCTAGGCTTGGGGCCTTCTGAGTAGCGCATCGGTCTAAAGCACTGCATTACTGCGCCACCATCAAAAATGTAATAAAAACTAAAAAACTGTCTTGGAATTCGCCAGACATGTGACACAGAGGATAATTCTGCCAAATATCTGAATTGACTAAGCGCTCTGGTGCCAAGTGGAAAAGAGTACCTCGTCTCCCCCTGTGATTGCACAATGCAATTTCTGACATGCTCTGGTAGCAGCAGTAGATGAATCATCCCAGTTAGCACCACTGTCTTGTTTATCATGATCAAACCTGGACACTGCGGCAAAGACTGGCTCCATTGCAGAGGCCCGCCAAGCCAACCTGAAAATAGTGCCAAAACAACCTCTCCGATCCTTTTGAAATCCAAAACCATGAAGGATATAGTGCATTCAAGTCCATGCAGGAGCACAATGGCAAATTAAGAAACTGTTCCACAAAGAAAATCCAAAATGGCCCCTCCTTATTTGAAACCTTCGCTAGTTTATGTCTTGGAAAAGTTGCATTTTTTACTATCTCCAGACATCGCTGATGCATATGGAACAGATGTTGTTTAGATGATGTAGAGAAATGTATGTTTTATCAAAGCTACCAGCATGAGCTGGAGTTTTTCCCTCTCTTTTGGCTCTGGTCCCACCAGTGTGAGAGACGTCTACATGCAGTTGTTCTTCGTCTGTAGGTGTGTAAACTGGCAGTCATTATGAGGTTGACCAGGAGATCAAATATTTTCAACAGGTCTAACCTGTATGGGCATCAGTAGCTCCTGCGTTCAAAATAAACATTTGTCAAACATATTGCCTCACGCACATTCTGCGTGGGATGAGTAACAACCCTCATAGCACGCCACAGATATATGCAGACGATGTGTCGTGATAAAGCGGTTCACACCCCCTTGATGATTTTTCCAGGATGACAGCGAGGTTGACGTCAAACTTGGGAAACATTGGAAAAGTTGTATTAACACTTTGAGAATCACTGGTACCCTGAAACTGTACCAAAAGTTCTGCGTTCCATTCTCAAACAAGATATACAGTAGGTAACGGAAATTTGAACAACAAAATAAGCAAATAATTTGTAGTCTGTAGATAGTCTGCAGATAAATGCATTACTGGAATTGTTTGATTGGCGGTGACACACACGGAAGCCGATGCTTTCCCAGAGACGATTCAAACAATGATTTAGTTATTTACAAAAAGGCAAAGCAAACATGACATTGAATGACAGCACGACAGCCACTTGTTTCCACCGAAAGCCTGACACACAGGAAATACGTTTGTACTCCTGGAACTACTGGGTCATGTTTTGGTTGGGAAATCTCCAGTGGTGCATCTCAACTGGAAAAAATGGCTTCCTTTCCTTTTCATTGATATAGAAAGAACTGGGCAAGTGAAAGCAACTCCCTGGTAAACAAGTGAAAGTAACTCCCTGGTAAACAAGTGAAAGTAACTCCCTGCTAAACAAGTGAAAGCAACTCCCTGGTAAACAAGTGAAAGCAACTCCCTGCTAAACAAGTGAAAGCAACTCCCTGCTAAACAAGTGAAAGCAACTCCCTGGTAAACAAGTGAAAGTAACTCCCTGCTAAACAAGTGAAAGCAACTCCCTGGTAAACAAGTGAAAGCAACTCCCTGCTAAACAAGTGAAAGCAACTCCCTGCTAAACAAGTGAAAGCAACTCCCTGGTAAACAAGTGAAAGTAACTCCCTGCTAAACAAGTGAAAGCAACTCCCTGCTAAACAAGTGAAAGCAACTCCCTGCTAAACAAGTGAAAGCAACTCCCTGGTAAACAAGTGAAAGCAACTCCCTGCTAAACAAGTGAAAGCAACTCCCTGGTAAACAAGTGAAAGCAACTCCCTGGTAAACAAGTGAAAGCAACTCCCTGGTAAACAAGTGAAAGCAACTCCCTGGTAAACAAGTGAAAGCAACTCCCTGGTAAACAAGTGAAAGCAACTCCCTGGTAAACAAGTGAAAGCAACTCCCTGCTAAACAAGTGAAAGCAACTCCCTGGTAAACAAGTGAAAGCAACTCCCTGGTAAACAAGTGAAAGCAACTCCCTGGTAAACAAGTGAAAGCAACTCCCTGGTAAACAAGTGAAAGCAACTCCCTGCTAAACAAGTGAAAGTAACTCCCTGGTAAACAAGTGAAAGCAACTCCCTGGTAAACAAGTGAAAGCAACTCTCTGGTAAACAAGTGAAAGCAACTCCCTGGTAAACAAGTGAAAGCAACTCCCTGGTAAACAAGTGAAAGCAACTCCCTGGTAAACAAGTGAAAGCAACTCCCTGGTAAACAAGTGAAAGCAACTCCCTGGTAAACAAGTGAAAGCAACTCTCTGGTAAAAAAGTGAAAGCAACTCCCTGGTAAACAAGTGAAAGTAACTCCCTGGTAAACAAGTGAAAGCAACTCCCTGGTAAACAAGTGAAAGCAACTCCCTGGTAAACAAGTGAAAGCAACTCCCTGGTAAACAAGTGAAAGCAACTCCCTGGTAAACAAGTGAAAGCAACTCCCTGCTAAACAAGTGAAAGCAACTCCCTGGTAAACAAGTGAAAGTAACTCCCTGCTAAACAAGTGAAAGCAACTCCCTGCTAAACAAGTGAAAGCAACTCCCTGCTAAACAAGTGAAAGCAACTCCCTGGTAAAAAGTGAAAGCAACTCCCTGGTAAACAAGTGAAAGTAACTCCCTGCTAAACAAGTGAAAGCAACTCCCTGCTAAACAAGTGAAAGCAACTCCCTGCTAAACAAGTGAAAGCAACTCCCTGGTAAACAAGTGAAAGCAACTCCCTGCTAAACAAGTGAAAGCAACTCCCTGGTAAACAAGTGAAAGCAACTCCCTGGTAAAAAAGTGAAAGCTACTCCCTGGTAAACAAGTGAAAGCAACTCCCTGGTAAACAAGTGAAAGTAACTCCCTGCTAAACAAGTGAAAGCAACTCCCTGCTAAACAAGTGAAAGCAACTCCCTGGTAAACAAGTGAAAGCAACTCCCTGGTAAAAAAGTGAAAGCTACTCCCTGGTAAACAAGTGAAAGCAACTCCCTGGTAAACAAGTGAAAGTAACTCCCTGCTAAACAAGTGAAAGCAACTCCCTGGTAAACAAGTGAAAGCAACTCCCTGGTAAAAAAGTGAAATCTACTCCCTGCTAAACAAGTGAAAGCAACTCCCTGGTAAACAAGTGAAAGCAACTCCCCCTGGTAAACAAGTGAAAGCAACTCCCTGGTAAACAAGTGAAAGCAACTGAAAGCAACTCCCTGGTAAACAAGTGAAAGCAACTCTCTGGTAAACAAGTGAAAGCAACTCCCTGGTAAACAAGTGAAAGCAACTCCCTGGTAAACAAGTGAAAGCAACTCCCTGCTAAACAAGTGAAAGCAACTCCCTGGTAAACTGAAACAACTCCTGGTAAACAAGTGAAAGCAACTCCCTGGTAAACAAGTGAAAGCAACTCCCTGGTAAACAAGTGAAAGCAACTCCCTGGTAAACAAGTGAAAGCAACTCCCTGCTAAACAAGTGAAAGCAACTCCCTGGTAAACAAGTGAAAGCAACTCCCTGGTAAACTGAAAGCAACTCCTGCTAAACAAGTGAAAGCAACTCCCTGTAAACAAGTAAACAAGTGAAAGCAACTCCCTGGTAAAAAGTGAAAGCAACTCCCTGCTAAACAAGTGAAAGCAACTCCCTGGTAAACAAGTGAAAGCAACTCCCTGGTAAACAAGTGAAAGCAACTCCCTGGTAAACAAGTGAAAGCAACTCCCTGGTAAACAAGTGAAAGCAACTCCCTGGTAAACAACTCCCTGGTAAACAGCTCCTGAGTGAAAGCAACTCCCTGGTAAACAAGTGAAAGCAACTCCCTGCTAAACAAGTGAAAGCAACTCCCTGGTAAACAAGTGAAAGCAACTCCCTGGTAAACAAGTGAAAGCAACTTCCTGGTAAACAAGTGAAAGCAACTCCCTGGTAAACAAGTGAAAGCAACTCCCTGATAATAAAGTGAAAGCAACTCCCTGGTAAACAAGAGAAAGCAACTTCCCAGTAGACAAGTGAAAGCAACTCCCCAGTAGACAAGTAAACACAACTCCCTAGTAGACAAGAGAAAGCAACTCCCCAGTAGACAAGTAAACACAACTCCCTAGTAGACAAGAGAAAGCAACTCCCTAGTAGACAAGAGAAAGCAACTCCCCAGTAGACAAGAGAAAGCAACTCCCTAGTAGACAAGAGAAAGCAACTCCCCAGTAGACAAGAGAAAGCAACTCCCCAGTAGACAAGAGAAAGCAACTCCCCAGTAGACAAGAGAAAGCAACTCCCCAGTAGACAAGAGAAAGCAACTCTCCAGTAAGCAATAGGTACACTATCCATCCAGCAAATTGCTTACACATACCCTGTGCTTTCAGATCAATGCTTATGAAGAAGTGGAGACGAGCAGGGGGGCACATTAGACTACTGATATACACCCCTGAGAGGAGACCAGCCCCCCAACTACGGAGCCTCTTCAGTACACCCTCAGTTCAGGCCACAAATTCTGAGACGGCCTGATGCAGTGTTGTGATAAGGCAGAAGAGGACACCTTTCCGTGAAAAACGTATCTGAGCAGGAAGCGAAAGCCAAAAATGTACTGTCTTCTTAAAGAGGCATGAAGCAGCTGGTTAAGCCACCGCCTCCCAGATAGACATCTTCTAGTCAGGATATTGTTCCCGATAAGCAATCTGCCAGCTGCCTTGCACCCTGGAGTCCACTAGACTCATTGGATTTCTCCCTCTTTTTCTCCCTCCCTCTATCTCTCAGACTTCTGTTTTTGATCATCACCAAGCAGCATTAACAGGAAAACAGCCACATATGAGACAGGCAAAGGGGAGGACGGCTTTTTCAGGAGGGAGCGCTTGACTATTTCAAAAGTGATTTATTTCCAAGGACAGAAAATAATTTGTGTGTAGAAAAAAAGAGACGTATTGATTAACACCTTGACACTTTTTATCCACATTGAGATGGGGAAGCTAAAACAAAATAAATGGCAAAACAATCCCCTTGTTTTGTAATGGATCCCCTCTGACTAGATTCAAGATACAAAAAGCTGTACTGGGTGTATGGATGAGGACTGTGTGACTCATCTGGTCACAGTCCTCCAGCCATAGGGGCCATTAAGAACTCCAAGATGAAGGGAGAGCACAGATACCAGCTGTGCAGGGGGACTCCTCTGACTAACAGGCACAAATCAATGGACAATCTGAGGCACACATTACAAAGAAGGACATACTGTAACTGCATGTCAATTGTAAATTCACGGAATATGTTAACACTGTGGTACATTTTCCAAGTGAACAGAGGTGTATAACTACTCTACAGGGTGTAAAAATAAGTCCATTGAATAATGTTCTTTTTCCCAAATACAATCAGCCATAGAATTGAACTGGGCACGGCTATGGTTTGTTGATTTGCGCTGTTGCTTAGATGATGTTTTCCTGCGGGGCTCTTGCACACGTCAGTCTCCATGTCAGTCTCCTGCCGACCCACAGATAGCTGATTCTCAGAGATACCTTGGCTGATTTCAGCTAGAATGGACCCGTTGGGGTGGTTTCTCTTCCATTGTGATAAGCGGTAGACCGTGATCTTCTTGTTGTTGTTCATTCTGATGAAAGTGGACGTCGATGCCTGATGCACAATCAGAAGGATGAAAGCTGTCTACTGAGGACGGTAGTATGACGGTAGGATGAACAGAGGGAGTTACAGTATACAAAGTTGGTATTATAATGGACAGAGGGAGTTACAGTATATAAAGATGGCAGTAGGATGGACAGAGGGAGTTACAGTATATAAAGATGGCAGTAGGATGGACAGAGGGAGTTACAGTATATAAAGATGGCAGTAGGATGGACAGAGGGAGTTACAGTATATAAAGATGGTATTATAATGGACAGAGGGAGTTACAGTATATAAAGATGGCAGTAGGATGGACAGAGGGAGTTACAGTATATAAAGATGGCAGTAGGATGGACAGAGGGAGTTATTTTTTGGCCCTGAGCGGTCAGACAGACAAGGTTCAGGTGGATTTCAAAATGGTTACAATCAAGGATGGGGGACATCCTGGCTTAACATAGTGTTTCTCATCCTAACCAATGACGGACGCTAACTGTCTAAATACCCAGGGTGCGAGGTTGTTAAAGTTGTCAACAAAGCAGCATGACAGAATGATGATGTCAAGTTTTCAAACTACCGGCAGTTTCTTTGAGAAGATACAGTTGAAGTCGGATGTTTACATACAGCTTAGCCAAATACATTTAAACTCAGTTTTTCACAATTCCTGACCTTTATTCCTAGAAAAATTCCCTGTTTTAGGTCAGTTAGGATCACCACTTTATTTTAAGCATGTGAAATGTCAGAATAATAGTAGAGAGAATTATTCAGCTTTTATTTCTTTCATCACATTCCCGATGGGTCAGAAGTTTACATACACTCAATTAGTATTTGGTAGCATTGCTTTTAAATTGTTTAACTTGGGTCAAACATTTGGGTAGCCTTCCACAAGCTTCCCACAATATGTTGGGTGAATTTTTGCCCATTCCTCCTGACAGAGCTGGTGTAACTGAGTCAGTTTTGTAGGCCTCCTTGCTCGCAAACGCTTTTTCAGTTCTGCCCACACATTTTCTATAGGATTGAGGTCATGGCTTTGTGATGACCACTCCAATACCTTGACTTTGTGGTCCTTAAGCCATTTTGCCACAACTTTGGAAGTATGCTTGGGGTCATTGTCCATTTGGAAGACCCATTTGCGACCAAGCTTTAACTTCCTGACTGATGTCTTGAGCTGTTGCTTCAATATATCCACATAATTTTCCTTCCTCATGATGCAATCTATTTTGCGAAGTGCACCAGTCCCTCCTGCAGCAAAGCACCCCCACAACATGATGCTGCCACCCCCTTGCTTCACAGTTGGGATGGTGTTCTTCGGCTTGCAATGCTCCCCTTTTTTCCTCCGAACATAACGATGGTCATTAGGGCCAATCAATTCTATTTTTGTTTCATCAGACCAGAGGACATTTCTCCAAAAAGTAGGATCTTTGTCCCAATATGCAGTTGCAAACCGTAGTCTGACTTTTTTATGGCGGTTTTGAAGCAGTGGCTTCTTCCTTGCTGAGCGGCCTTTCAGGTTATGTTGATATAGGACTTGCTTTACTGTGGATATAGATACTTTTGTACCTGTTTACTCCAGCATCTTCACAAGGTCCTTTGCTGTTGTTCTGGGATTGATTTGCACTTTTTGGACCAAAGTACGTTCATCTCTAGGAGACAGAATGTGTCTCCTTCCTGAGTGGTATGACGGCTGCGTGGTCCAATGGTGTTTAAACTTGGTACTATTGTTTGTACAAATGAACGTGGTACCTTCAAGCATTTGAAACTGCTCCCAAGGATGAACCAGACTTGTGGAGGTCTACAATTTTTTTCTTAGGTCTTGGCTGATTTCTTTTGAATTTCCCATGATGTCAAGCAAGAAGTCACTAAGTTTGAAGGTAGGCCTTGAAATACATCCACAGATACACCTCCAATTGACTCAAATTATGTCAATTAACCTATCAGAAGCTTCTAAAGCCATGATATAATTCTCTGGAATTTTCCAAGCTGTTTAAAGGCACAGTCAACTCAGTGTATGTAAACTTCTGTCCCACTGGAATTGTGATACATTGAATTATAAGTGAAATAATCTGTCTGTAAACAATTGTTGGAAAAATTACTTGTGTCGTGCACAACGTAGATGTTGTAACCGACTTGCCAAAACTATAGTTTAACAAGAAATTTGTGGAGTGGTTGAAAAACAAGTTTTAATGACTCCAACCCTAAGTGTATGTAAACTTTCGACTTCAACTGTATACAGTGTATCTGTGCATTTTAACGACACCATAAATACACATATTTCACTTCTTCATGTGAAATTCTCCCACTGTTTTGAACAGATTATATTATACTATTCATAATCCAACCTGTTCATACAGTTTCTACTATTTACAACCATCAGTCAGCTCAAATGAGTGTACGATAGAGAACACAACAAGCATGCAGATAGGTGAAAACACATAATCTAACTGGGGATAGCTAGCTAACAGAATGTCACAAAGCATTATCTAACTGGGGATAGCTAGCTAACAGAATGTCACAAAGCATTATCTAACTGGGGATAGCTAGCTAACAGAATGTCACAAAGCATTATCTAACTGGGGATAGCTAGCTAACAGAATGTCACAAAGCATTATCTAACTGGGGATAGCTAGCTAACAGAATGTCACAAAGCATTATCTAACTGGGGATAGCTAGCTAACAGAATGTCACAAAGCATTATCTAACTGGGGATAGCTAGCTAACAGAATGTCACAAAGCATTATCTAACTGGGGATAGCTAGCTAACAGAATGTCACAAAGCATTATCTAACTGGGGATAGCTAGCTAACAGAATGTCACAAAGCATTATCTAACTGGGGATAGCTAGCTAACAGAATGTCACAAAGCATTATCTAACTGGGGATAGCTAGCTAACAGAATGTCACAAAGCATTATCTAACTGGGGATAGCTAGCTAAAATAATGTCAATTTAATTGCAATAGAAAGTTAGTCAAAATGGACAAGATCTTGCAACCATGGAGAGGTAAATACGTGTCTATTTATGGATATTAAAGCATTATACTTAAATGCAGTGGTTCCCCAGTAGATTATTAAGAAAAGCTCATCCTTTGATAAAACAATTCATGTTTGCCTTCGTCCAGATTGCAACCTCTTATTTTCAGTTAATTGAAAATAAAACCTTGTTCAAAGTATCTCCCTTTCTGAAACAAGCGATACAAAGCTGGTTACAATTTCACTTTCAGGCTCCAGAAAAGACAGAACAAATATTACAACAAACATTATGAATAAACTCAAATATATGAATTGATAAAAATACAAATAAAATGTTTGGATATATATTTTTTAATGGCATTATTTTTTATTCATGATATCTGGAGTTATATCATACATGCAGCTATCGAAACTATATGGTTATGTTTGCTCAATACAACATTACAACCAATTGATTGCAGAATTACCACAGAATTGGAGAATATAAGTGGAAGGGCGGAGAAGGTTTTTTGTCTGTCCTATATTATTAAAGATCAAAATTGGCATAAATAAAACAAATGAACAGTTCCCTTTCAGGACAGAAATGCTGAGAGCTGCGCCACACAGGTTACACAAAAGCAGGGAAGATGTCATCGATGTTCTGATCTCATGGCACTTGGCTTATGAACTGATATGCAACAACAACTATACAAAATTCTTGCTACCAACAAAATGTTATATCAAATCACTGAATCATCTATTTTGGTATTGCCCCCTTGTAGATGGTTTCTGGTCACATGTTCAGGAGGGGCTAAAAAGTCATAACATTGGTTTAAAATTAACCCTACAAATAGCACCATAGGCAATGAATCAACAATATAATAATACTTTTAGCAAAAATATTCATTTTTAAATAACAATATGTTGATAATATGGATTTGAAAGGCTCAGAATCTATGTAAGACATCACAGCACAATTGAAAAATATATGGAACAAGAAAATGGAGAGATTGTGGCCTATGAGATAGGGGGGATGGGCTAAAAGAAACTGAGCGGTGGATTTAATCTGTAATAGTTATTCACCTGTAGTAGATGTGATTGAAAATAATATATATATCACCGGACATGTGTGAATCCAAAATATTTCTCAATGTTTCTCAAAATTACTGTAGCTTGCTAATTCATTTCATGCTTTGTGATACACGTGTTTTTTTAATGCTGTTTTAGTCCACATGACGTCGCCCTGTCACTGACAGTAGAACCTGATGAACAACATGGGGGGAAACAATATAATTAGCCATGCTTTTTGTCCTACCAGATCCGCAAGGAGAAAGTTCTAGCTCGTCCTTCCCTCTGTCCTTCCACTCTCGTTTGATGTAGTTGTTCGGTTCATCAGGTCCCAGGCTCCCATGACTTTTATCAGGGCCGCAACTTTAGTTTTAGAAGTGGAGGGGATATTTATTTTTATTTTACCTTTATTTAACCTGGCAAGTCAGTTAAGAACAAATTCTTATTTTCAATGACAGCATAGGAACAGTGGGTTAACAGCCTGTTCAGGGGCAGAACGACAGATTTGTACCTTGTCAGCTCGGGGGTTTGAACTTGTAACCTTCCGGTTACTAGTCCAACACTCTAACCACTAGGCTACCCTGCCGCCCCAATATAATAATAATATATATATTTTTTATCCAGTCAGATAAACACTCCAAACAGCCTACCCAATCACTCGGAGGCGTCCGCATGGTCCTAAAGCACACCATTACCTAGTTTAGTATCACATTCCATTGATAAAACTGGGGGAGGACAAAAAATGCACTTTCAGATTGTGGGGGGGGGGGGACATGTCCGCCCCGTCACAAGTGAACGTTACTCCCCTGACTGTTATAATTATTTGCTTACAAGTTCATTACAATAAGCTTTTTGATTTTAGTCTTAAGTGGGGAAGTACGTAAACTGTCTGGTGCCAGAGACTCATTGGGAGGGAGATTAGAGCAGACCCAGAAATTCTGTCTGAACGGATGCACATTTGAACACCTGAAAAGACTACCTTTACTTAGTGCTGTTATAATTTATGCTATGAAATTCTGTGATTTTATTGGGGCAGTTCCCCCTCCATAATAAATAGCTAGCAAAACAATCCAAGCAATATTTACATGATCTATATGCCCATAGAGGCGGAGCTGCTGCTGGAGGCAATCACTGAGGGGCAGAGTAGTAAGTAACTGTTTGTTTGCTTGTTTTGAACAATATATTTATGAAACAGGAAAATGCATACATTTATCTCCGTTTTATACAGTGGTGTAAAGTACTTAAGTCAAAAATACTTTAAAGTACTACTTAAGTCATTTTTAGGGGTATCTATACTTCACTTTACTATTTATATTTTTGACAACTTTTGTTTTTACTTCACTACATTTCTAAGGAAAATAATGTACTTTTTACTCCATACATTTCCCTGACACCCAAAAATACTGCTTAGCAGGACAGGAAAATGGTGGCTCACTAAACACCAATGCTTTTTTTGTAAATTTTATTAAAAAACAAGAAAATTGTGCCATCTGCTTTCCTTAATATAAGGAGTTTGAAATTATTTATACTTTTACTTTGATACTTAAGTACATTTTAGCAATTACATTTACTTTTAATACTTAACCTCTTGAAGCTAGGGGGCACTATTTTTATGTTTGGAAAAATAACATTCCCAAAGTAAACGGCCTATGTCTCAGGACCAGATGCTAGAATATGCATATAATTGACAGATTAGGATAGAAAACACTCTAAAGTTTCCAAAACTGTCAAAATATTGTCTGTGAGTATAATAGAACTGATATCGCGGTCGAAACCCTGAGAAAAATCAAACCAGGAAGTGGCTTCTATTTTGAAAACTCCATGTTCCATAGCCTCCCATTGCTCTATTTAAAGGGATATCAACCAGATTCCTTTTCCTATCGCTTCCTCAAGGTGTCAACAGTCTTCAGACATAGTTTCAGGCATTTATTTTGAAGAATGAGCGTGAATGACCACATTTCGTAAGTGGATAGGTGGGGGCTCTTAGAGTGAATTGTGCGCAAAAGAGAAAGGCGGCCATTGTTACTCCCGGTCCTAGTGAAAAGCCACCTGTCCCGGTTGATATATTATCGAATAGATATTTGAAAAACACCCTGAGGATTGATTATAAAAAACATCTGACATGTTTCTGTGGACATTATGGATATAATTTTGAATTTTTGTCTGCTTTGTCGTGACCGCTCTTTCCGGTGGATTCCTGGGCATAACGCACCAAACTAACGGAGTTATTTGGATATAAAAATATCTTTATGGAACAAAAGGAACATTTGTTGTGCAACTGGGAGTCTCGTGAGTGAAAACATCCGAAGATCATCAAAGGTAAACGAGTAATTTGATTGCTTTTCTGATTTTCGTGACCAAGTTACCTGATGCTAAGTGTACTTATTGTTTTGTCGAGCGATCGATAAACTTACACAAACGCTTGTATTGCTTTCGCTGTAAAGCATAATTTCATAATCTGAGACGACAGGTGGATTAACAAAAGGCTAAACTGTGTTTTGCAATATTGCACTTGTGATTTCATTAATATGAATATTGTCTAGTAATATTATTTGACTGTAGCGCTATGCTATTCAACGTTGCTGATGACAATTATCCCAGATCCGGTATGGGTGGGTATATTTTAAATACTTTTAGACTTTTACTCAATTAGTATTTTACTGGGTCATTTTCACTTTTAATTGAGTCATTTTCTATTTTGAGTCATTTTCTATCTAAAATGCTACATATCAAAACTCCTAGTAAGAATGGTACTTTTGACTCCCACAATATTATTATTTTTTTGTTGTTTTTTTTGCATGGCTCAAGGTTTTTTTCATAAAAGTAGCATGTCGAACAAAGTTGTTTTTATACATAAATTGTGAGACTTTTTCCAGTATTGTATTTGTTTGTTTTTACCCCCCTAACACATTACACACAAAAAAACATAGCTAATTTGTTATTTTCCTCCTGTTTCATTACCACCTTGACTCCATATCTATTTACACAAATCAAGCTGTAAAATGTTGCCCTTCCTGGGTCATACAATACACTATCCTGACTTAAACTCACAATGATCATTGAGAGAAATGTCTTACAAAGACTAGAACAAGTACTACAAACACACATACTTATAGAGACACATTTTAGTCCACAAAAGGTCTACGCGTTTAACATTCAAACAGTGTTAGACAAGCCGGATCTTAGTGTTGCGCGTAAACAACCAAATGTGCCATTTAAGATTCGGTAACCCCTAGGTTCTCCGGCAAGTGTTTAGAGCATGGTAGTAATGAGGGAGAAAGAAAGTAAATAAGCAGTGATACCCATACAAACACGGGAGGGGAAAGTATTCAGACTAGGTGCTGATTACTGCTGAGCTCGACCAACGGACCCTAATTCTGCCCTTAGTAATGTGAGATGCACCATAAACAGTGTGGGGAAAGACAGTGTCAAACCCAGCAGGATCAGGCACACCTGGCCTGTCTATTGATATGCTTCTCAGCCTGTCACTTAGTACCTGGCTAACACACTCCGAGAACTAAATGTCAATTAACTCATTCAGGAAATGATTTTGAATGTCATAAGACTTCAGTTATTGTACGGTAGGAAAATTATATTACATTTAGTTTGTGTGCAAAGAAAGCAGTCGTTTTCCTGATTTTTAAAACATTTTCATTGTTGGATATAAAAGACTGTAAAAACACCGTAAAATCAGTTTCAAGGGATTTTAATATTTGTAAATCTGTTCCCAAGTATTCCCACGCATAAAATAGAGACACATGTGCTCGTATACAAATGTAAGCAAGGTTTGAAATGATTATGTTCCAGCCCCTACTATCTGCTTGGCCCTCGGATGAATGCAGTTGATGATCCTTGAACTAGTAGATATCATGAAGTATCTCGTACCGATTTTCAGGAATACATTTTTCCCAGGTCAAAAAGCTGAATTTAATCTTTGAGTTAAAATCTAAACCAAAACAGCACTGCTTTTTGCACACAATAGCATTCTCAGTATGTTCTCACAAAACATCTGAAATTGTAGCGAGACGTACAGTAAATCCGGTGTTTGATAAACAACCACTGTGTGAACCAGAGACACATACAACAGTCACAGCCGTGTTAGATCTGGGAGTTATAGAGGTTAAACGAACAACGCCTCGGGATGCAGACCGAGAGCTCTCTATTCCCACGGGTGTGTCGAAAACCCACTGTGATCAGCGTTTTTGGATGCAGTCTGACACACGCACGCACACACACACACACACACACACACACACACACACACACACACACACACACACACACACACACACACACACACACACACACACACACACACACACACACACACACACACACACACACACACACTGCAAAGAAAAGTCTCACGCAGCTGTGGAAGGCCCACTACTACAGGCGGCTGGAGGAACTGGCTGATAGATCGGCATCAGGCGGGGGGCTATTCTTCACCACTGGTGTGTGCTGCCAAATGCAAGCAGAGGCCTTTGAGCGTGGTAGAGTGTGAAGTGCTTGTCACTGAGCCCTGAGAGTGCTTCCCCTGTTGATAACAACACCTCAGGTGTTACTCTCTGCGGGGGGATTTTTACCAACACCTTCCTCCTCAGTCAAAACCTTTATTTACTTTTTTGGACTTTCTTTCTTTCTACCTTTTTTTTGTGTTTTTCATTGGGTGAGATTATGGGCGTGTGGCATTCCCATGATCAAAGTATTTTCAAATGCGTAGATTCGAAACAATTCGAAACAATCACACTTATTCGAAACAATCACATTAATGATGTATTCGTTAAACATATATATATATGTGTGTGTACACAGTGTACATGTGTTTTTTTCAATGGCAGAGTTTCAAGACCAACCTTGGGGAAAGTCTCTTTTGGGAGACATTTGTTATTTGTTGAATATGATCTTTGTCTCGCTGGTTATCTTTCCATCACCTCTGTAAATAACCTATGTTTCTGGGGTACTGCAAGTCAAACACTTCTTATGGAATATGCTATTGGCCTATAGGCCGTAAAATGCAGACACCTTCTCACTGCATGGCTTTTGTTGGGGAAACAAACACGGTCCATTCCACACTTGAAGATGTTGAATTATTATGAACCAAACACTGTTTGGTGCTGTGCCTTGGCTTGAAAGTCAGGTCAGTGATCACCTTGCCCTCTGACTTTGTAGTGCTGTCGGGATCCTTCTATCTATATCCTCTCCACTGCAAGTGCAAAAATCACCTCTGTCAACACATCATTACTCTTACCGTGACGGTAAATAAATACTCCAACAGATTTCATCTCAATTATTTATGGTAATGCATGTTGTATTTTTATATTATGAAACATAAGATGTAGGCCTAACCAATGAGATTAATCCAAAATAATTACTTTGAATTACAATTACAGACAGAAACAGACTCAAATTAGCAATATATATTTTTTTGTTTGTTGTGAACCTATATGTAAGTTCATCTGATCCTTTGAGCATTTGAACAAAAGGTGGAGCTGAAAGTTGCTGAGGTTAACTTGTGTGTGTGGCCCTTAAAACCCCAGTCTCATGGAGGTGCCCAGGAAAAGTATGCCCCTATGAAACCCAATCCTCACATCTGCAGGATACCCCCCCCCCCCAAACACACACACACACCCCTTGACTGTAATGGTTAATGAATTCCAACGCAAAATCATATGATGTTGAACATTTCCTCGATTGATGGATTACTCCTGTATCGAAAACAAAAGCAGATGAAAACGTGCTCATCCCTCTTATCATCCCATGCAGCTCCGAGGTTTTGCCAAATTGTGTGCTGGTTAATATTGTTAAAGCCTAGAGCAGTGTCAAGCTCATTCCACGGAGGGTCGAGTGTCTGCAGGCTTTTGCTCCTCCCTTGATGAATTAAGGTCATTAATTAGTACGGCACACACCTCATCTGGTTGTCTGCTTATCAGTAGACATGTTAGTTGACTTTTTAAGTAATCTAATATATGTCATTAGGTACCACTAAGTAGAATTCACAGGTATATACTTGCCAAGTCACAATGTAAAAACAATATATTTGAGAGAGAATATGGAGAAAATAGTATGTTCCCCATTAACCAGTCCTTGAAATCCAGGATATATCTTGTTATTATAATGTTTAAATTCAATTACATTTTTCTCATTTTGATTCAAGCATATAGGATAGAATGAATAAAGTGAATTGAAAGACTAATAGACTAATCCCCTTTATCTGAGGTGTTGTTTTATGGGGATGGATCAGGAGGGGAGTTGCTCCTAAACATATGACACATGGAAGATTTCTCCTAGGGAACAATAATAACATCAACGTACTCAATAACACTTCTGCAAAGGTATCTTGTGCCAATAAGAATAGATTATCAACAGTAGCCAGCAATGAAGATTTTAGGTGAGGAGGACCCATGACCTTCAAGTGTTAACAATTCAAAATGCAGTGATGGAAAAAGTACCCAATTCAAAATGACTCAAGTAAAAGGGAAATACTACTATAAACGTCTAAAAGCATTTGGTTTTAAATATACTTAAGTATTAAAAGTAATTGTAATTGCAGAAAATATACATACAGTTGAAGTTGGAAGTTTATATACCTTTAGGTTGGAGTCATTAAAACTCATTTTTCAACCACTCCACAAATTTCTTCTTAACAAACAATAGTTTTGACAAGTCAATTAGGACATCTACTTTGTGCATGACACAAGTCATTTATCCAATAATTGTTTACAGACAGATTATTTCACTTGTAATTCACTGCATCACAATTCTAGTGGGTCAGAAGTTTACATACACTAACTTGACTGTGCCTTTATTAAACAGCTTGGAAAATTCCAGAGAATTATATCATGGCTTTAGAAGCTTCTGAGAGGCAAATTTACATAATTTGAGTCAATTGTAGGTGTACCTGTGGATGCATTTCAAGGCCTACTTTCAGTGCCTCTTTGCTTGACATCATGGGAAAATCAAAAGAAATCAGCCAAGACCTCAGAACAAAAAATTGTAGACCTCCACAAGTCGGGTTCATCCTTGGGAGCATTTTCCAAACGCCTGAAGGTACCACGTTCATCTGTACAAACAATAGTACGCAAGTATAAACACCATTGGACCACACAGCCGTCATACCGCTCAGTAAGGAGAAGCGTTCCGTCTCCTAAAGATGAACGTACTTTGGTGCGAAAAGTGCAAATCATTCCCAGAACAACAGCAAAGGACCATGTGGAGATGCTGGAGGAAACAGGTACAAAGGTGTCTAAATCCACAGTAAAACTAGGACTAAATCGACATAACCTAAAAGTCCACTCAGCAAGGAAGAAGCCATTGCTCCATAACTGCTATAAAAAAGCCAGACTATGGTTTGCAACTCTACATGGAGACAAAGATCGTACTTTTTGGAGAAATATCCTCTGGTCTGATGAAACATAAATAGAACTGTTTGGCCATAATGACCATCGTATGTTTGGAGGAAAGAAAGGGAGGCTTGCAAGCCGAAGAACACCATCCCAACCGTGAAGCACGGGGGTGCTTTTCTGCAGGAGGGACAGGTGCATTTCACAAAATAAATGTCATCACGAAGAAGGAAAATTATGTGGATATATTGAAGCAACATCTCAAGATAAGGCTTGGTCGCAAATGGGTCTTCCAAATGGACAATGACCCCAAGCATACTTCCAAAGTTGTGGCAAAATGGCTTAGGCCAACAAAGTCAAGGTATTGGAGTGGACATCACAAAGCTCTGACCTCATTCCCATACAACAATTGTGGTCAGAACTGAAAAAGCGTGTGCGAGCAAGGTCTTACTAACCTGTCTTAGTTACTCCAGCTCTGTCAGGAGGAATGGCCCAAAATGTACCCAATTTATTGTGGGCAGCTTGCAGAAGGCTACCTGAAACGTTTGACCCAAGTTAAACAATTTAAAGGCAATGCTACAAAATACTAATTGAGTGTATGTAAACTTCTGACCCACTGGGAATGTGATGAAAGAAATAAAAGCTGAAATAAATCATTCTCTTTACTATTATTCTGACATTTCACATTCTTAAAATAAAGTGGTGATCCTAATTAATTTAAGTCAGGCCATTTTTACTAGGATTAAGTGTCAGGAATTATGATAAACTGAGTTTAAATGTATTTGGCTAAGGTGTGTGTAAACTTCCGACTTCACCTGTAAGTAACAAAGTAAAACTATAAGTACAAATCAATTAAAATTCCTTATATTATTAAGCAAACCAGACGGCACCATTTTCTTGTTCTTTTAATTTACAGATATCATTTACAAACAAAGCATTTGTCTTTAGTGAATCCGCTAGATCATAGGAGTAAGGATGACCAGGGATGTTCTCTTGATAAGTGTGTGAATTTTTCCTGTCCTGTTAAGCATTCAAAATGTAACAAGTACTTTGGGTGTCAGGGGAAAATATATGGAGTAAAAAGTACATTATTTTCTTTCGGAATGTAGTGAAGTAAAAGTAAAAGTTGTGGAAAATATCAATAGTAAAGTACTGATACCCCCCAAAACTACATAAGTAGTACTTTAAAGTATGTTTACTTAAGTACTTTACACCACTGTCAAAATTATCACAACACCCTCATTAAATCAACAATATGACCTTAAGGAGCCTGTCTTTAATGCCGCACCTCATTAAATCAACAGTATGACCTTCAGGAGCCTGTCTTTAATGCCGCACCTCATTAAATCAACAGTATGACCTTCAGGAGCCTGTCTTTAATGCCGCACCTCATTAAATCAACAGTATGACTTTCAGGAGCCTGTCTTTAATGCCGCACCTCATTAAATCAACAGTATGACCTTCAGGAGCCTGTCTTTAATGCCGCACCTCATTAAATCAACAGTATGACCTTCAGGAGCCTGTCTTCAACACCGAACCTCATTAAATCAACAGTATGACCTTCAGGAGCCTGTCTTTAATGCCGCACCTCATTAAATCAACAGTATGACCTTCAGGAGCCTGTCTTCAACACCGAACCTCATTAAATCAACAGTATGACCTTCAGGAGCCTGTCTTTAATGCAGCACCTCATTAAATCAACAGTATGACCTTCAGGAGCCTGTCTTTAATGCCGCACCTCATTAAATCAACAGTATGACCTTCAGGAGCCTGTCTTTAATGCCGCACCTCATTAAATCAACAGTATGACCTTCAGGAGCCTGTCTTCAACACCGAACCTCATTAAATCAACAGTATGACTTTCAGGAGCCTGTCTTTAATGCCGCACCTCATTAAATCAACAGTATGACCTTCAGGAGCCTGTCTTCAACACCGAACCTCATTAAATCAACAGTATGACCTTCAGGAGCCTGTCTTCAACACCGAACCTCATTAAATCAACAGTATGACTTTCAGGAGCCTGTCTTTAATGCCGCACCTCATTAAATCAACAGTATGACCTTCAGGAGCCTGTCTTCAACACCGAACCTCATTAAATCAACAGTATGACCTTCAGGAGCCTGTCTTCAACACCGAACCTCATTAAATCAACATTAAATGCACCTCATGAAGTGTCTGTCCGTGACATATTACAAACTCAGAGCCACTGAGGCGTTTCCAATGGGGAGATACGCCAACTCTTCCAATATAGAGGGGAGACTTTATGTCCACTGCACCCGAGCTCCGAGTCTTATAATAAAGGAAGATACTACATCTACAACTAGTCAAATAAAGGATGGTACTTCAATCAGTGGAGTACTGGTAGTCAGCTGGTGCTTCCATTTTGACCGGTCTGTCTGAAGTGCCTTATATCTAGGTTTGATTTCCTGTGTTACTTTGGACACTAAGTGCCTCTCAGCCTGAGTTGCTTGCTAGCACTGTCTTAGCCTTGCTACTCTGTTATACTCTGAAGCATCTCCTGAATGGGATATATTATTATTATTATTATTATTATTGTTTAAAGAAACTCAATGGGAATTGTGGGGAAATTATTTTCTATTTACATTTTGGGAATTATTACAGGAGGGTCAGCTTTGTTCATTACCTCATGTTGTAACTGACTTTATTGTGTTAAATTTGGCTCCTGGATTGGAACATTTGACTGTGAATGTGTGTATCACAGAGCCCCCTTGTGGATGAAGAAACAAACAACTGGTATACATCTTCTCAGTAGAGGGAGACCAGGGAACAAAGTAACACTTGTAGGCTTTTGCTTGTTATGAAAATATTATTTGAGTTGGATTAATTATATTTTTATACAAACAACACACATATCTCAGCTACCATTACACACTGTAACTAAGTTTCTAGGACATAGCAGTTGTTTACAATTCAACTGAAAGTGGCTAGAGTGTCTGGGTACAATCCTAGATCTATGACCAGGGGCAACTCCATTCCGGCTAACGGGGTTCAGAGGTGGTGAAACGGGACAGTTTGGGCAGGAGAGCATCTGGTGTGCCTCATGGCGCTCGGTAACAATCCTCCTCAGTTCTGATTTGTCAGCTTTTCTCACACCTAGGACAAGAAAAAGAAAGAATAGATTGAGTAAAAAGACAGGTGACAAGGGACATATCAAGCTGGTGTGTGTGTGTGTGTGTGTGTGTGTGTGTGTGTGTGTGTGTGTGTGTGTGTGTGTGTGTGTGTGTGTGTGTGTGTGTGTGTGTGTGTGTGTGTGTGTGTGTGTGTGTGTGTGTGTGTGTGTGTGTGTGTGTACAATTACCTCACTGGAGGTCTTCATTCAAACTCAGTGTGCTTTTGGAAGAATGGGACAATGTAGGGGTTGAGAACAGCTGGCTTCCTAATGGTCACCTTGTCATGCACTTTGTTAGATATTCAGGGTTCATCATCTTGGGTTGATTGGAACCTACAGAATATATGCAATGTTGTTATTAAATCAATGGAGGCATTGTACTTCAACCCGATCTAACTAATACAACACTGTTACATGCTACACAATACATCAGATTATTTTATCAGACTCACAATATTTTCCTTTCGTTCTGTGCCTCCAAATGTTTGCCTACTACTAGTAAAGTGATCAGGTTTAGCTAATACACTAACATGGTTAGCGGGGAGAGGCTGTTGTCCGTGCCACCCGGGATCCTTGGAAAGTCCGTACCCAATTGAAGTTGACATTTTAAATGCTTACGGTTAGGTTCTGGTTAAAGTATGTGATCATGATCTGATGAGGGGAAGGTAGGGGGTGTAATAATAGGTTATTTGAAATAATTTTGATTAGGTACCGAGCCGTGCAAAGTAGTTCATTACCTTATTTAGGAAGCTCATTGGATACCATCCAGGTTGAGGTCAAAGTTACTATTTTATTTTCTCACAGACTCTATGCACAAATGTGTTTACATCTCTGTTAGTGAGCATTTCTCCTTTGCCAAGATAACCCATCCACCTGACAGGTGTGGCATGTCAACAAGCTGATTAAACAACATGATCATTACACAGGAAATGTCAAACCAGAATTGCCACCCCCAACATCCTTTGAGAGAATTTGACAGTACATCCAACCGGCCTCACAACTGCAGACCACGTGTATGGCGTCGTGTGGGCAAGCGGTTTGCTGATGTCAACGTTCTGAACAGAGTGCCCCATGGTGGCGGTGAGGTTATGGTATGGGCAGGCATAACCTACGGACAACAAACACAATTGCATTTTATCAATGGCAATTTAAATGCAGATACGGTGACGAGATCCTGAGGCCCATTGTCGTGTCATTCATCTACCGCCATCACCTCATGTTTCAGCATGGTAATGTATGGCCCCATGTCGCAAGGACCTCTACACAATTCCTGGAAGCTGAAAATGTCCCAGTTCTTCCATTGCCTGCATACCCACCAGACATGTCACCAATTGAGCTTATTTGGAATGCTCTGGATCGATGTGTACAACAGCGTGTTCCAGTTTCCAACAATATCCAGCAACTTCTCACAGCCATTGAAGAAGAGTGGGACAACATTCCACAGGCCACAATCAACAGCCTGAACAACTCTATGCGAAGGAGATGTGTCATGCTGCATGAGGCAAATGGTGGTCACACCAGATAAGGATTGGTTTTCAGATGCATATCTGTATTACCAGTCATTTTTTTTTTTTTTTTTTTTTTTTTTTTTTTTTTTTTTTCACCTTTATTTAACCAGGTAGGCTAGTTGAGAACAAGTTCTCATTTGCAACTGCGACCTGGCCAAGATAAAGCATAGCAGTGTGAACAGACAACACAGAGTTACACATGGAGTAAACAATTAACTAGTCAATAACACAGTAGAAAAAAATGGGCAATCTATATACAATGTGTGCAAAAGGCATGAGGAGGTAGGCGAATAATACAATTTTGCAGATTAACACTGGAGTGATAAATGATCAGATGGGCATGTACAGGTAGAGATATTGGTGATATTGGTGTGCAAAAAGAGCAGAAAAGTAAATAAATAAAAACAGTATAAAAACAGTATGGGAATGAGGCAGGTGAATAAGGGTGAGCTATTTACCTATAGACTATGTACAGCTGCAGCGATCGGTTAGCTGCTCGGATAGCTGATGTTTGAAGTTGGTGAGGGAGATAAAAGTCTCCAACTTCAGCGATTTTTTGCAATTCGTTCCAGTCACAGGCAGCAGAGTACTGGAACGAAGGCGGCCAAATGAGGTGTTGGCTTTAGGGATGATCAGTGAGATACACCTGCTGGAGCGCGTGCTACGGATGGGTGTTGCCATCGTGACCAGTGAACTGAGATAAGGCGGAGCTTTACCTAGCATGGACTTGTAAATGACCTGGAGCCAGTGGGTCTGGCGACGAATATGTAGTGAGGGCCAGCCGACTAGAGCATACAAGTCGCAGTGGTGGGTGGTATAAGGTGCTTTAGTGACAAAACGGATGGCACTGTGATAGACTGCATCCAGTTTGCTGAGTAGAGTGTTGGAAGCCATTTTGTAGATGACATCGCCGAAGTCGAGGATCGGTAGGATAGTCAGTTTTACTAGGGTAAGCTTGGCAGCGTGAGTGAAGGAGGCTTTGTTGCGGAATAGAAAGCCGACTCTGGATTTGATTTTTGATTGGAGATGTTTGATGTGAGTCTGGAAGGAGAGTTTGCAGTCTAGCCAGACACCTAGGTACTTATAGATGTCCACATATTCAAGGTTGGAACCATCCAGGGTGGTGATGCTAGTCGGGCATGCAGGTGCAGGCAGCGATCGGTTGAAAAGCATGCATTTGGTTTTACTCGCGTTTAAGAGCAGTTGGAGGCCACGGAAGGAGTGCTGTATGGCATTGAAGCTCGTTTGGAGGTTTGATAGCACAGTGTCCAATGACGGGCCGAAAGTATATAGAATGGTGTCGTCTGCGTAGAGGTGGATCAGGGAATCGCCCGCAGCAAGAGCAACATCATTGATATATACAGAGAAAGAGTCGGCCCGAGAATTGAACCCTGTGGCACCCCATAGAGACTGCCAGAGGACCGGACAGCATGCCCTCTGATTTGACACACTGAACTCTGTCTGCAAAGTAATTGGTGAACCAGGCAAGGCAGTCATCCGAAAAACCGAGGCTGTTGAGTCTGCCGATAAGAATTTGGTGATTGACAGAGTCGAAAGCCTTGGCGAGGTCGATGAAGACGGCTGCACAGTACTGTCTTTTATCGATGGCGGTTATGATATCATTTAGTACCTTGAGTGTGGCTGAGGTGCACCCGTGACCGGCTCGGAAACCAGATTGCACAGCGGAGAAGGTACGGTGGGATTCGAGATGGTCAGTGACCTGTTTGTTGACTTGGCTTTGAAGACCTTAGATAGGCAGGGCAGGATGGATATAGGTCTATAGCAGTTTGGGTCCAGGGTGTCTCCTCCTTTGAAGAGGGGGATGACTGCGGCAGCTTTCAATCCTTGGGGATCTCAGACGATATGAAAGAGAGGTTGAACAGGCTGGTGATAGGGGTTGCGACAATGGCGGCAGATAGTTTCAGAAATAGCGGGTCCAGATTGTCAAGCCCAGCTGATTTGTACGGGTCCAGGTTTTGCAGCTCTTTCAGAACATCTGCTATCTGGATTTGGGTAAAGGAGAACCTGGAGAGGCTTGGGTGAGGAACTACGGGGCGGAGCTGTTGGCCGAGGTTGGAGTAGCCAGGCGGAAGGCATGGCCAGCCGTTGAGAAGTGCTTATTGAAGTTTTCGATAATCATGGATTTATCGGTGGAGACCGTGTTTCCTAGCCTCAGTGCAGTGGGCAGCTGAGAGGAGGTGCTCTTGTTCTCCATGGACTTCACAGTGTCCCAGAACTTTTTGGAGTTGGAGCTACATGTGAAATAGATTAGGGCCTAATTACATTGATTTAAATTGACTGATTTCCTTATATGAACTATAACTCAGTAAAAACTTTGCATTTTTGCATGTTGCATTTATATGTGTGTTCAGTATTACAACCCTTTCCACAGAGGGTTCTACATGGAAACAAAAAGGGTTCTCCTATGGGGACAGCTGAACCACCCTTTTGGAACCATTTCCCCCCCAAATGTACAGATAATAATAGGCTAGCTAGTTGCTACTAGCTTTGTTCAGTTTTGTTAGGGGCGAGCTGGATATTCCAAAATGGCTGGGCACTCCCAAGTGAAAAAAAAAATGGAAGACCACCATCTCAAGTACAATGATGAGCTCACAGAGCAGCCTGATCACCAAAAGGTTCAGCATGTTACATCGAAGAAACGTCCAGCTTGTCCAGCTGAGAGGGACCTGAAGTACATTTCACCAGGAAGAAAATGGAATCAGAAACTTCTCCTGAGGTTCAACACAGCATGGTGGAAGCTGCGACTCATCTAAATGGTAAGCTACAACATTTATGACCCTGGCAGCCTTGCCAGGTTCTCTCTCATGTAAGCCTACTGGTTGTTTGGCAGATTTTTAAATGTAATGTATAGTTCAGGCCATTACTTCAATACATATTTTAGATGTGATGTCATTGCTTTTTTTGCGGGTCTAATTGCTATTGATGGACATACAGCTGTGCGTTATTTGACGGGTATAGGTACAGTGACCAATGTAGCCTATAGCTTGTGCTCTGAGGTAATGCTGAAAATGGCTGTGCATTTAACGTTACCCTTTCAAATCAAATACATTTTTATTTGTCACATGCACCAAATACAACAGATATTACTGGAAATATCTTACTTACAAGCCCTTAAACAACAATGCATTTAAGAAAATAGAGTTAAGAAAATATTTACTAAATAAACTAAAGTAAAAAAATTAAATAAACAAATAAGTGACACAATAAAATAACAATAATAACCTTACTGTAAATAGCTTACTTATACAAGCCCTTAAACAACAATGCAGTTAACAGCACCAGCTGTTATTGACAAACAGACACACACCCCCACCCCTCATCTTACCGGATCTAACTGTTCTGTCCTGCCAATGCACAGAAAACCCATCCAACTGTATAATATCTGTGTTGTCGTTCAGCCATAACTCAGTGAAACATAAGATACTACAGTTTTGAAAGTCCCGTTGGTAGGATAGTCTCGAACGGAGCTCATCCAGTTTATTCTCCATAGATTGCAGGTTAGCCAATAGAATGGATGGTAGAAGCGGGTTAACTATTTGCCGACAACCTCTCACAAGGCACCCTGATCTCCGCCCCCTGTATTCTCTTCTTTTCTTCATGGGAATGACAAGGATTTGGGCCTGGTCTGGGAGCAGCATTATATCCTTTGCATCAGACTCATTAAAGAAAACATCTTCACCCAGTTTGAGGTGAGTAATCGCTGTTCTGAAGTCCAGAATCTCTTTTCGGTTATAAGAGACGGTAGCATCAACCTTATGTACAAAATAAGTTACAAACAATGCAAAGAGAACACACAAAATAGCACAGTTGGTTAGGAGCTCATAAAACTGCAGCCATCCCCTTTGGCGCCATTCTTTCATTTAGCTGAATGGGGCTATCCTTCTGTCCATTTTCCAGAATCAATGGTTCTGGTGTGTGATGTTTTAGCACATCTTGGGCTACCAGTCTTCGTGGGGCTTCTCTTCAACATCACGTGTTTTCTTGTGTGCAAAATTACAGTTGTGTATATGGCTACAACAAAACTAAGGAGGTGATTGTGGACTTCAGGAAACAGCAGAGGGAACACCCCCCCTATCCACATTGATGGAACAGTCGTGGGGAGGGGAGTAAGGGTAGTAAGTTTTAAGTTCCTCGGCGTACACATCACAGACTAACTGAATTGGTCCACCCACACAGACAGCATCGTGAAGAAGGCGCAGCAGCACCTCTTCAACCTCAGGAGGCTGAAGAAATTTGGCTTGTCACCAAAAGCACTCACAAACTTCTACAGATGCACAATCGAGAGCATCCTGGCGGGCTGTATCACCGCCTGGTACGGCAACTGCTCCGCCCACAACTGTAAGGCTCTCCAGAGGCTCTCCAGAGGGTAGTGAGGTCTGCACAATGCATCACCGGGGGCAAACTACCTGCCCTCCAGGACACCTACACCACCCGATGTCACAGGAAGGCCATAAAGATCATCAAGGACATCAACCACCCGAGCCACTGTCTGTTCACCTCGCTATCATCCAGAAGGCGAGGGCAGTACAGGTGCATCAAAGCTGGGACCGAGAGAAAAACAGCTTCTATCTCAAGGCCATCAGACTGTTAAACAGCCACCACTAACATTGAGTGGCTGCTGCCAACACACTGACTCAACTCCAGCCACTTTAATAATGGCAATTGATGGGAAATTATGTAAAATATATCACTAGCCACTTTAAACAATGCTACCTAATATAATGTTTACATACCCTACATTATTCATCTCATATGTATATGTATATACTGTACTCTATATCATCTACTGCATCTTTATGTAATACATGTATCACTAGCCACTTTAACTATGCCACTTTGTTTACATACTCATCTCATATGTATATACTGTACTCGATACCATCTACTGTATCTTGCCTATGCCGCTCTGTACCATCACTCACTCATATATCTTTATGTACATATTCTTATCCCCTTACACTTGTGTCTATAAGGTAGTAGTTTTAGAATTGTTAGTTAGATTACTTGTTGGTTATTACTGCATTGTCGGAACTAGAAGCACAAGCATTTCGTTACACTCGCATTAACATCTGCTAACCATGTGTATGTGACAAATAAAATTTGATTTGAGTTTTTTTTTTACGAGAGTGCAAGGACAGAGTCAATTGTTGCTTATGTGATCTAAAAAAATATAACGAAAGACTGAGTTTCAACAACTTAAGGAGTCACTGACTGATACGTGACAGAATTGTGTGTGGAATCACAAATGACCAAGTGCGAAGCAGATTACTCTGAGAACCAGATCTCCTGCTAGCTAGAGCAATAGACATTTTCCGTGCTAGTGAAGTGCGCCAGAGCCAACTGAAAATGCTTCATTATGAAGTCGAGGTACCCATTCACAAGGTGCATAAGCAAAGGAAAACACAAAACTAGACAACGACCGTGCACAGCTAGTAAAAGAGAGGTAGAATGTATGCACACATGACTGTAAGTCGCTTTGGATAAAAGCGTCTGCTAAATGGCATATATTATTATTATTATTATATTAGGTTGCAGGTAGAATGGTCACGTTGTGGGTAAAAACATGAACCAAAAAAGTGTCCAGCGTACTGTAATATATGCAAAGTAATTCACTGCATTGACAGGGAGATGACAGCAGGAAATGAGGACATGTTCATTGGGACAATTTAAGTGAAACACAATGTGTATCTCAGCTAGTGAACATCAATGAGAAAAAAAACATGAGAAAGAGCAATGGAGAGAAACACTGAAAATAAACAACCACAAACTTACTGCTAATCTGGATACAGGAGCTGAGTGTAACATCTTGTCCTTGAGAGAATTGAAAACGCTGAAAGGAAAAGTTAGTGGCAGATTCCATGCAAAATTCACCTGCAAGCTAGGGACATATTCCGGCCACCAGATAGAGCCAAAAGACAAGAAAACACTCCAATTTCAGTACAAAGAGAAAGTGTTTTAACAGGAATTTCAAGTGATTAAATAAGATACACCTGCAATACTTGGAAGATCAGATGGTCTATAAATGGTCTTAATACAGAGAATATTCAAGCTTGAACAAAGGACAGAGACTGACATTTACGGTGAATATAAAGATGTATACACAGGACCTGGATGTGTTCCTGGAGTTCATCACATACAAATAGACCCAGAAGTCACACCACTGGTTCACATGCAGAACCTGTAGCACTGAAAGGAAAAACTGGAAATGGAACTGAAACCCGTGGAAAACATGGATGTTGTCGTCAGGCAACCTGAGTTTACTGAATAAGTAAACAGCTTGGAGATTTTTTTATTTTTATTTTACCTTTATTTAACAAATTTAAGAACAAATTCTTATTTTCAATGACGGCCTAGGAACAGTGGGTTAACTGCCTGTTCAGGGGCAGAACGACAGATATGTACCTTGTCAGCTCGGGGTTTGAACTTGCAACCTTCCAGGGGGCGTCTGTTAGCTCTTCGTTACTATGCAAAGTGATAGACATGGTAACGGTGAAAGGACTTCGCAGTGTTGTATTGCCGGGGAGAGAGCCATTGAAGGATACCCGGAGGAGGCGTTATGTTGTACTAGAGTGCCAGTTATAACAGCTTATAGCATACACCCATTTCCTTGCCAAGTCATGTATTTAAGAGTGGGAAACTGCAGGTGGTGTGTTCATTAGGCAACAAAATGGAAGTAAATGGACTGAAACAGGGAGGGACTATAAGAAATGCTTCTGTTGCAAAACATTAACAAAAAAACTGTTGCATTGCCCTACTAACACAACCCAGATTAATTAGAAGTTTCATATACAGACAATTCTATGAATTCTTCATTTGCAGAAACAAGTTCATCCCTGAGTCAGCGATCAGAAACAGACATTTTCAGATATTACAAAGCCAATCATTTATTCATTAACATGGTAGGTCTCCCATAAGAACCACTTGACTCTCTCCTGTGACAACACCAAGGACAACTGGAGGAACAGGAGGTCGTTACCATTACCCATCATTCATAGTTGGCTATTGTCTGTAAACACTGACAAATATTTAGGCTTTTTGTGAATTATCATATGTGGCACAACCCCATATGGTGCATTTTAAAGGGTTGGTTCACTCTATTTGTCTTGCGATTTAAAGGGATGGATGGTTTGTTCAAAGTTCATTTTCCTCAAAAGTGGTCTAAAGTCCTTATTCTATACTTGTTGTGTGTAGATTCCACTACATTAGAATCAATCAATCACCCCAAAGCCCCCAGCAGACACTCAACAGCCCCCCAACAGCCCCTCGAGTCGATCCCCCTTACAGCCCCTCCACCAGGCCCCCAACAGACCCTCCAGTAGATCCCCCAAAAGCCCCTCCACCATGCGCCCCAACAGCCCCTCAAGTCGATCCCCCCAACAGCCCCTCCACCAGGCCCCCAACAGCCCCTCCACCATGCGCCCCAACAGCTCCTCGAGTCGATCCCCCCAACAGCCCCTCCACCATGCGCCCCAACAGCCCCTCGAGTCGATCCCCCCCAACAGCCCCTCCATTAGACCCACCAACAAACAGTAAGTTATATGTCAATTGTAACATTATAACACAGTATCCCTCACAAATCTAACTCAAAGAGACATGTGTATCTATTTGGATTCGGACATGACTGGACTCTTGACCTATGAAATGTCCCATTCTGTGAGCTTGTGTGGCCCAACACTTTGCGGCTGAGCCGTTGTTGCTTCTGGACGTTTCCACTTCACAATAACAGCACTTATAGTTGACCGGGGCATATCAAGCAGGGCATAAACTTGACGAACTGACTTGTTGGAAAGGTGATATCCTATGAAGGCGCCACGTTCAAAGTCTGTCTATGGATTTTATACACCTTTCCCCAGAGCTGTGCCTTGACACAATCCTGTTTCTGAGCTCTTACGGACAATTCCTTCGACCTCATGGCTTGGTTTTTGCTCTGACATGCACTGTCAACTGTGGGACCTTATATAGAAAGGTGTGTGCCTTTCCAAGTCATGTCCAATCAATTGAATTTACCACAGGTGGACTCCAAACAAGTTGTACAAGCATCAAGGATGATCAATGGAAACAGGATGCACTTGAGCTAAATTTTGAGTCTCATAGTAAAGTGTCTGAATACTTACGTAAATAAGGTATTTATGTTTTTGACTTTTTAATGTATTAGCAAAAATGTGCTTTGTCATTATGGGGTAGTGTGTAAGTTGAGGGATTAAAGATGAAATACATTTTAGAATAAGGCTGTAACGTAATAAAATGTGGAAAAAGTCCAGGGTCTGAATACTTTCCGAACATTAACATTCCTCTACATGACATTAAAGAGAGCCATTTTGATTCAATGAAAGTGAGTGGATGTTCTACCATGGATGTCTGTCTCAGTTACTTTGAGGCTGGAAAGAACACACTAGGGGCAAATTTCCCAGGATACTGATTAAGTCGAGTCCTGGACCAAAAAGCACTTGCAACAGAAATTCCCCAATGTGCATGTTTTTTCAGTCCTGGACTAGGCTGAATCTGTGTCCAGACAATTGTCCCTATAGAAGGGGTCCTGTAACTATGGTATAGTACATTCAGCACATGGATCGCTCAGATCTTTTTTCTTTTCAGATTATGATGGAAGGCAGACAGGCCCCAAATGAAAAGGACAGAGCTACTCAGCTGTGTGGGAAACCTCTAGCAACCAGACTAGAGGTCCACTTGCACACCAGTCCATGGTAGGGTAGACTTGGCACCCAAGTACGGAAGGGAAATCGCTAGTGCACCAAGAGAAGCTATAAACCCAACCTGCAGGTTTAGCCACAGTCTGATATGCACTAAGAAGGAAACTGTTTTGTAGCTCTGAACTTCACTGCCCTCCGTGCATGTACTTCTGAAAGGCCTCCAATGTATTATTCCAACAAAGAGACATTTCTGTACATGTTTTTATACTGGCATCATTTGGGTGATGTATATGAACAAGACATATGCCAGGAGGACAGATCCCTCTAACTTCACCAGAAGAGTACCGGGACCATCTATTGTAATTGCTGATTGACAGGCTGATGCGTTTGCTCTAAAACAGGGGTTCTTAAAAATAAAATACAAATGTTTTTCAGCTCAAGACCCAAGAAATTGTCAATCCTCCCATGACTCAAATTGTCCTCCAACGAACCAAATTAAGAAGAAATAAATGTGTAATTATAGATGTATTCTCATCATTTTACGACTCACCTCTCACATGCCCGGGGCCCATTTTGGGTCCGACCAATAATTTAAGAAACACTGCTGTAAAGTATCCCTCATAGACAATCGCATCCTGAAACCCGTTGGATGCCGACATCTGGGCTCCGGGCAGCCGAGCGGAAATGGAGGAAAACTCGCCTCCCTGCGGACCTGGCATCCTTTCACTCCCTCCTCTCTACATTTTCCTCCTCTGTCTCTGCTGCTAAAGCCACTTTCTACCACTCTAAATTCCAAGCATCTGCCTCTAACCCTAGGAAGCTCTTTGCCACCTTCTCCTCCCTCCTGAATCCTCCTCCCCCTCCCCTCCTCCCTCTCTGCAGATGACTTCGTCAACCATTTTGAAAAGAAGGTCGACGACATCCGATCCTCGTTTGCTAAGTCAAACGACACCGCTGGTTCTGCTCACACTGCCCTACCCTGTGCTCTGACCTCTTTCTCCCCTCTCTCTCCAGATGAAATCTCGCGTCTTGTGACGCCGGCCGCCCAACAACCTGCCCGCTTGACCCTATCCCCTCCTCTCTTCTCCAGACCATTTCCGGAGACCTTCTCCCTTACCTCACCTCGCTCATCAACTCATCCCTGACCGCTGGCTACGTCCCTTCCGTCTTCAAGAGAGCGGGAGTTGCACCCCTTCTGAAAAAACCTACACTCGATCCCTCCGATGTCAACAACTACAGACCAGTATCCCTCCTTTCTTTTCTCTCCAAAACTCTTGAACGTGCCGTCCTTGGCCAGCTCTACCGCTATCTCTCTCAGAATGACCTTCTTGATCCAAATCAGTCAGGTTTCAAGACTAGTCATTCAACTGAGACTGCTCTTCTCTGCATCACGGAGGCGCTCCGCACTGCTAAAGCTAACTCTCTCTCCTCTGCTCTCATCCTTCTAGACCTATCGGCTGCCTTCGATACTGTGAACCATCAGATCCTCCTCTCCACCCTCTCCGAGTTGGGCATCTCCGGCGCGGCCCACGCTTAGATTGCGTCCTACCTGACAGGTCGCTCCTACCAGGTGGTGTGGCGAGAATCTGTCTCCTCACCACTGGTGTCCCCCAGGGCTCTGTTCTAGGCCCTCTCCTATTCTCGCTATACACCAAGTCACTTGGCTCTGTCATAACCTCACATGGTCTCTCCTATCATTGCTATGCAGACGACACACAATTAATCTTCTCCTTTCCCCCTTCTGATGACCAGGTGGCGAATCGCATCTCTGCATGTCTGGCAGACATATCAGTGTGGATGACGGATCACCACCTCAAGCTGAACCTCGGCAAGACGGAGCTGCTCTTCCTCCCGGGGAAGGACTGCCCGTTCCATGATCTCGCCATCACGGTTGACAACTCCATTGTGTCCTCCTCCCAGAGCGCTAAGAACCTTGGCGTGATCCTGGACAACACCCTGTCGTTCTCAACTAACATCAAGGCGGTGGCCCGTTCCTGTAGGTTCATGCTCTACAACATCCGCAGAGTACGACCCTGCCTCACACAGGAAGCGGCGCAGGTCCTAATCCAGGCACTTGTCATCTCCCGCCTGGATTACTGCAACTCGCTGTTGGCTGGGCTCCCTGCCTGTGCCATTAAACCCTACAACTCATCCAGAACGCCGCAGCCCGTCTGGTGTTCAACCTTCCCAAGTTCTCTCACGTCACCCCGCTCCTCCGCTCTCTCCACTGGCTTCCAGTTGAAGCTTGCATCCGCTACAAGACCATGGTGCTTGCCTACGGAGCTGTGAGGGGAACGGCACCTCAGTACCTCCAGGCTCTGATCAGGCCCTACACCCAAACAAGGGCACTGCGTTCATCCACCTCTGGCCTGCTCGCCTCCCTACCACTGAGGAAGTACAGTTCCCGCTCAGCCCAGTCAAAACTGTTCGCTGCTCTGGCCTCCCAATGGTGGAACAAACTCCCTCACGACGCCAGGACAGCGGAGTCAATCACCACCTTCCGGAGACACCTGAAACCCCACCTCTTTAAGGAATACCTAGGATAGGATGAGTAATCCTTCTCACCCCCCTTAAAAAGATTTAGATGCACTATTGTAAAGTGGCTGTTCCACTGGATGTCATAAGGTGAATGCACCAATTTGTAAGTCGCTCTGGATAAGAGCGTCTGCTAAATGACTTAAATGTAAAATCTGGCATGCTTCATGCAATTAGTTTATGATAATATTAGATTTTTTTTTACATTTTGTATTCTAGATTTTTATAATGTAAATTGTTTCTATTATGTTTAAATGACTAAACTCAAATGAGATTTTATTAGGAAGTTCTTCCTAAAACTGTAAATTGTAAAGGTTTATCGCTCATATATCCCGAGTAGTAATTTACTGAATCAGTGGCTAAAGAAGCATTGACTTCAGTTATATTATGTATGATGGCAGTCTACACTTATATAAAAAGGTAAATAAACAAACACTGGCCATCTTATAAACCTTATACGCAACTTCATGGTTCATTTACCTCTTGTAAAATAATGACAAATCTGCGTAACAATATGAACAAAAACACGTGACAGTCCTTGTTATTTCATAAATCAGTGTTCAATTATACATTTTTCCAAAATAACATTCACATATCTGACTGATATTCTTGGTGAACGATATAAGACCGTAGAAAAGCACGAGAGGATAGTGATTTTAACATCGGTGTCTGTGAACGTCCTCTTCATTTCAGTGCATTATGACTCCTGGGGCTTCTGCAGCAGCATTCCAACACCCAGCTTCCCCACCATAAGTAGACTGCACAAGGTAGAGACAAAAATAACATGTTAAGTAATCTCATACTGCATCATCCTCATACACATTTCCTAGTCCTGAAACAACAACAACAAAAAGAAGGGAGTTGATTGGCTACCTTGCTGCTGCCATCATTCCAGCAGGCATCATCTTCCTGGAACCATAGAATCTCTTTCCCATCACACCTGCCAGGGCTCCTGATGTGACTGTGTGATACAGGGGGAATTGACTCAATGCAGTAGGTCTACTGTAAAACTAATCATCATGAGTAGCTAGAAGTCAGTAAGTAGTGATCAAGAGAGATCTGGGCGACGAGACATATGTATACATACTTGTGTCTAAATGTGACAGAAACTGTACTTTTAACAGAGAGATACATTCACAAAACAGTGAGGGACAACACCAAAGGTTTACTAACCTAGAGACACCCAAATATTTGTAGGATCTTGTGATATCTGGTAGGCACCAACTCCAGCTAAGCTGCCGAAGAGGAGACCTGCCGCCAAGGAGGGGACACTGCCTGGAGACACCAAAAGATGTACAGGGGAGAGTGGAAACCATGTTACCAGTTCATTGTCACAAGACTGGACATATGATGCAATGCATTAGAAAAAACAAAAACAATTTACTCTATTCAATTGAGTTAACATGACGGCACAACAATAAACGTACGTGCTTTGACATAGCCCATCACTCCTCCGGATGCAATGAGTGCTGCATACCCATATCCAACCCAATCAGTCATTCTAGAACATGTAACGAAGGAAAGAGAGAGAATGTTAGGCTTCTAATCGCCATTTGCCACACCCACTGCAGAACAATTGGCAGTGGGCATGTGGCGACGATACACATGTAGCAAGTCATTAATTAACTCAAGATGTGCCTGTTAAATATGTTAGATAGCCATGTTTGTTGTTTTGCAAAAATGTAGCTCACCGCTAAACTGAGGTGTATTGATTACGCCGATTCTGTTGCAAGACGTTACGTCGCATTAGTGGAAACCCAGAGTGTTCTCAGGGCAGACCTGGTTGTGGCTAGATACCATGCATTACCAAAAGTATGTGGACACCTGCTTGTCGATAATCTCATGCCAAAATTAGATTAATATGGAGTCAGTCCCCCCTTTGCTGCTATAACAGCCTCCACCCCTTTGGGAAAGTTTTCCACTAGATTTTGGAACATTGCTGCGGGGACTTCCTTCCATTCAGCCACAAGAGCAGTCGCAAGGTCGGGCCCTGATGTTGGGAGATTAGGCCTGGCTCGCAGTCGGCGTTCCAATTCATCTCAAATTCATCCCAAACTGCAAGATGGTGAAGCATGATTCATTACTCCAGAGTCCAATGGAGTTCACTCCAGCTGATGCTTGGTATTGCACATGGTGATCTTGTGTGCGGCTGCTCAGCTATGGAAACCCATTTCATGAAGTTCCCGACAAACAGTTCTTGTGCTGACATTGCTACCAGAGGCAGTTTGGAACTCGTGGTGAGGACAGACGATTTTAACGTGCTACGCACTTCAGCACTCTGCTGTCCCGTACTGTGAGCTTGTTTGGTCTACCACTTCGCGGCTGAGCCGTTGTTTCTCCTAAACATTTCTACTACTTCACAATAAGAGTACTTACAATTGACTGGGGCAGCTCTAGTTGGGCAGAAATTTTACGAACTGACTTGATGGAAAGGTGGCATCCTATGACGGTGCCACATTGAAAATCACTGAGCTCTTCAGTAAAGCCATTCTACTGACAGTGTTTGTCTATGAATATTGCATGTGTAACAGTATAGCTTCCATCCCTTTCCTTGCCTCGAACCAGGGACCCTCTGCACACATCAACTGACACCAACGAAGCATCGTTACCCATCGCACCACAAAAGTCACGGCCCTTGCAGAGCAAGGGGAACAACTACTTCAAGGTCTCAGGGCGAGTGACGTCACCGATTGAAACACTATTAGCGCGCACCCCGCTAAATAGCTAGCCATTTCACATTGGTTACACACGGCTGTGTGTCCGATTTTATACACCTGTCAGCAACGGTTGTGTCTGAAATATCCTAATCCACTAATTTGAAGTGGCGTCCACATACACTAAATATACAAAACTACGTTCGAGTCGCGTCAGGGACCATTTTAGCTTATCCTAACCGTAAACTAATTATCTTACCCTTCATTCACCTAACCTGTTAGGGAAAGTAACTTATGTTAGGCAGAACCAGCAGACCTGCCCTGAGAACAGTCTTGGTTTCCACTAATCCAGAAAATGTTTTGAAACAAAAACAAGAGCTTCTATTGGACACATTCAGGTAGGTTTCCTCCCCATTTCGTTTGCTTCGGTTTGGTTCTTAAACGGTCAACGGTTTCCCTTGCAAGACATAATGGATACACCCCTGTTCACTTAGATACAATGTAGCTTGCCGTAAGACACCACCCTCCCGTTATGCTTGTTTACCCTGAGCTGCACTATGAACGGAACGCAATCATGGTGGGATATACCACTGTACTCTACTCAATTAGACCTTTATGCACAATGTTCCATCGAGATGATTGAAAAAATGATTAGTTTTTCGGAAAACTTCCCCTTTTGTCCTCATGCTTGCTAGCAGTAGCCACCTCCGCCGTTTTGTAATGGCAGTGTCAGCCAATCAGCTCCTTTGCTGTTCAACACCATGTTCCATAACAACTGCGGTGGCTAAATGCTAGCTAAAATTAGAACAAAGTGCAGTTTTCTTGGAAAACTTTGAAGTATTTAAAACGTCTATATGCAGCAGTGTGGATAAAATTACATTTTTGGAGTACAGTGGCATATCCCATCCGTACATCGAAGTACATTTTTCAACTCCTATCTCATGCAGGCTCCACCGTGTCTTAATGTAACCATGATTGCGTCCATGACCCCAGTACAGCTCAGGGTAAAAAGGCGTGACGGGAGGGTCACTATCTTCTGGTAACAGTGTAGCCTGTCCCAGCTAAATTCATCAGTGGAACACTGTAGTTAATTGCCCCAACGTTGCTACAATGTTTCCCTTTTTAAAATATATATTATATTTGATTTTCTTCAGTACATTGTAATGTATCGGTTGGGAAACATTTTAGACGGTAATTCAATCCCACAGAATTGCAAGTCAGAGCGCAACATAGCATACCTAGCAGTTTAAGACAACAGTGCCCATTGAGTCAATGGAGTTGCCCATGTGTGCGATCGGCATTAATTTACAAGGCAGACGGCTACATTGTCAAGTTTAGGAAACCTTTGGATGAATAGTAAAACACAAGCTTGTGTACAACCTTGCTCCTTTTGGCGTATCCTTCAACGCTGCTTCGTAGTGCGTATCGTAACAATGACGCGCTGCCAAAGACCCCACGGGAAGTGAAGTTTTTCTCCACATGGCAGACAGCATAACCTAATTTGTCTGGAACACTCTGGACCTCATATCCCATGTACCCCAATTATAATGTTTTACGAAGTGACACTGTCAAAATAATTGACAAAAGCTCTGTTCAAGTGTCTACAATAAATGTATAAAAACATCCAATCAAAGCACATATACAAGGGGAAACCTAATATTTTAAAGGCCTGTAAATAATCGATGAAATACAGTACATCGCGTAGCCTATTTATTTAATTGTAATGAATTACTTTTCAGAATATTGGCCTAATGTAGACAGTCATATCCGCAGAAAATGATGCACTTAATAATGAGTTGAATTTGACTGTTTGTGAGGTGTTTTAGACATATTTTTTATTTTTATTTTTTTTATTTTTTTTTTATTTTTAGTCAGTAAAGAACTAATTCTTATTTTCAATGACGGCATAGGAACTGCCTGTTCAGGGGTAGAACGACAGATTTGTACCTTGTCACCTCGGGGATTCGAACTTGCAACCTTTCGGTTATTAGTCCAATATGTTCAGAATGGATCACTATGGTAACCACAAGGCATACTGACAAAACAGAATATGGCTAATATGGCCTACCTAAGTAAGTGGAATATTTAATAAATGCCCAGTTTCTCGTTTCCCAGTTGCGATGTAACTAAAGCATAACGTTGATCGTACCAGATGCATCATTATTTACCAGAAAAATTTGTGAGTGTTTCTGAAACCAACAGGTAGAGAAAACCGTGTGCAGGTAGAGTAAATATTGTATTGGCACTGGCCCTGGAACTGATCCTGTATATTACTTTCTTGTGTTATTCTTATTTCTATTTATCGTGTTTTTGTTCTACATTACTTTTTAAAAATGGTAATACTGATATTTATTACTTCATTGTTTGGGGGCCCTAAGTAATATTTGGTTGGGGGACCTCCCACCTCACAGCAAAACATTTTAGTGACCCCCCCCTACCTATTTTGCCATGGGGTAGAGAAAAGCTAATTTAAAGCTCATTTCCTGCAGTTCTAAACATTTTGTAATGACTTATGCCATGTTATTATGATATCTGAGGGACAATTACTAACAAAAATCAATGGCGACCCCCTGGGGGTCAAAGCCCCTGAGATGTGCCCTGCGTGTCCGGTCGGTATTCGGCTATGATTACTCCAAGTTTAAATACCTGGCTAGCTGACATGTCTAATTGAGTGACTGTCAGTGACATAACTAGATAAAACTGCTGTTACGCAACCAAATTGTCAAAATCTATCAATCAAATGTATTTATAAAGCCCTTTTTACATCAGCTGATGTCACAAAGTGCTGTACAGAAACCCAGCCTAAAATCCCAAACAGCAAGCAGTAAAGATGTAGAAGCACGGTGGCTAGGAAAAACTCCATAGAAAGGGCAGAATCTAGGAAGAATCCTGGAGGAACCAGGCTCCTGAACTCAGCACCTCAGGAGTAAATGTCAGTTGGCTTTTCATAGCCAATCATTGAGCAAGTTCGGGACACGGTAGCACATCCAGTGAACAGGTCAGAGAGAGAGAGAGAGAGAGAGGGAGAGAGGGAAAGAGGGAGAGAGAGAGAGAGAGAGAGAGAGAGAGAGAGAGAGAGAGAGAGAGAGAGAGAGAGAGAGAGAGAGAGAGAGAGAGAGAGAGAGAGAGAGAGAGAGAGAGAGAGAGAGAGAGAGAGAGAGAGAGAGAGAGAGAGAGAGAGAGAGAGACCATGGTGGCGAGGTAAAGACAATATGGCAAGTTAAACACTGGAATGGTAGATTTGCAGTGGAAGAATGTGCAAAGTAGAAATACAAATACTGGGGTGCAAAGGAGCTAAATAAATAAATAAATACAGTAGGGGAAGAGGTAGTTGTTTGGGTTAAATTATAGATGGGCTATGTATCTGTGAGGGCAAAAAGTGTTTCCAGTTTCAGAGATTTTTGTAGTTCGTTCCAGTCATTGGGCTTTGGTGACAAAACGGATGGCACCGTGATAGACTGCATCCATTTTTTTGAGTAGGGTATTGGAGGCTATTTTGTAAATGACATTGCCGAAGTCGAGGATCGGTAGGATGGTCAGTTTTACGAGGGTATGTTTGGCAGCATGAGTGAAGGATGCTTTGTTGCAAAATAGGAAGCCAAATCTAGATTTAACTTTGGATTGGAGATGTTTGATGTGAGTCTGGAAGGAGAGTTTACAGTCTAACCAGACACCTAGGTATTTGTAGTTATCCACATATTCTAAGTCAGAACCGTCCGGAGTAGTGATGCTGGACAGGCGGGCAGGTGCAGGCAGCGATCGGTTGAAGAGCATGCATTTAGTTCTACTTGTATTTAAGAGCAGTTGGAGGCCACGGAAGGAGAGTTGTATGGCATTGAAGCTCGTCTGGAGGGTTGTTGACACAGTGTCCAAAGAAGGCCCAGAAGTATACAGAATGGTGTCATCTGCGTAGAGGTGGATCAGAGACTCACCAGTAGCAAGAGCGACATCATTGATGTATACAGAGAAGAGAGTCGGTCCGAGAATTTAGCCCTGTGGCACCCCCATGGAGATTGCCAGAGGCCCATACAACAGGCCCTCCGATTTGAGACACTGAGCTCCATCAGAGAAGTAGTTGGTGAACCAGGCGAGGCAATCATTGTTATAAAATTAAGCTTGACAAAATGTTACCAATACATATTTCAAATATCAGCCTACATTTCATCCTATTCATTACCCAAATGAAACATGTATCATCTATTGATAATGCCCATTAACACAAAACACTTATACATTGTTTTATAATGATATCTTGTGAGGTAAGGCAGGAAAGAAGCCTATAATGATGCACTGTTCATTGATGTGGGAAGGTTTTTAAAAGCCATGTTACTAACGCTCTGGGAAACACCTCGACGACTAAAGATGCATCATAAGATGGCTCTAACGTTGATCTTAACGCTACCAAGGGTCTGGGAAACGGCGCCTTGGTGAATCGACTACAGTAGGCCCTACAGCCAAGTGGAAAATCGTTTTTGTTTTCATTGTACAGTAAATGGAATGTCTTTATATTGTATAATTTCTGCCAAAAGATGGCGCAAGAAGATCAATTAATGTATATACCTGCCGATGTCTGTGTTCAGATTGTATATGTCTGGTATTCATAAATAGGAATATTGGGCCAAATCTGAGAGTATAATCATTATTGAAGGGTTTTAGGATGAGACGAAATTGTGCATAAAAAATATATATGTTTAAGTCGAGTATAGGGAATAATTAAAGCGTATTCTTGATATAAAGGTAATTTAGTTTTATTGTCTCTTTCATTAAACTAAATGATCATTGCAGTGAAGTGCTCTGCACTGAGCTGGTAGGCTTTGAGCGTGTTATTTCTTACTGGAATGTCCTTTGCACACAATACATTTGGTTTCAAATACCGTTGAATTTGAAACTCTGGCTTTTTGTAGTGCTCTTCTTTCTCTTAGCGCTTGATGGCGCAAGACCACAATTTATTAATGTGGAGCTCGTCATTTGAGAATAACGATTGTTTCATCACTCGAAAGACATAGGGTAAGTACAAAATCTATAACTCCAGAGTTCATAACATTATGTGAGAGGACTCTTCATATATTTTCTTGGTTACATTTGAAGCACATGAGGGAAGGAATATAATATTGGCTAATTTTGTGTAAATTGTTTTACACCTTATTTATAGTGCTTCAAACCATTTTGTTCTTATTTACGTAGCTATAAGGCATAGTTTAATCACGCCTTACTTGTACGATAATGAATAAAGTTATGCGTCAAGGTTTGGGTATATAAGAATTAAGCACGAAATATGAGTTAAACACATTCTATGACATGTCATGTTGTGAAGTAGATTATTTCTTTAGCATTGGACTGTTAATTACGTAAACATCTGAAATACATCTAAATATCTGAAATGCAACAGCTACTGATGATGATAATGATAATACAGTTGTGTTGTTATTGGCAAGACGCATTACATGCGCATTACCCTTACTAAATGGTGAGATATATCAATGCCCCAAAAAGTGCAACCAGTCGTTTCAGTATCGTTGCCTATTAAGCATCTTGCACGGTTTTATGGTGCTTAACGGAAATTGTGCCGGGGGCTCGTGGTAGGGGTGCTAGCGGTTGAAACTAAGCCTTAGACAAACAGGTTGGATATTAACATGGAAACGTATCCTGTCCAGAACTCACACAACACACTTGCAGCGTTCCTGTGCACAGTATTCCAGTCCACCTTGCTGCTCCGAAATATATTGTACATTGTTCTATTTAATCTGTACTTGTACTTCCATTCTTCTCAAATCGATTGTCTTTGAAGTAAAACTTTAATATTCCCTCAAACATGTATAGAATACAAGGTTGAAGACAGTTGCCAATGACAGACTATAACACAACAGTCAAATGAAGTGTGCAAGTTAAATGTTTAAAAAAATGTAATCTAAAATATTTGAGTGTTTGCGTTAAAAATTGTGTGACTGTCTATTTCAAACTGACCTGGGTTTTCTGAGGAAAAGTATGCTCAAAAGTAAAGGCCTGTTGTTTATGCTATATAGGCCTAGCTTACTGTTGTCACTGTTGAATTTGACATAGCACAATTGTTATTATTGTTTATTTATCATATGTATATCATCTAAATAACATACCATTGCTCAAGCCATATATCTTTCCATTCTGCAATTGACAGCCATATATCCTTCCATTCTGCAATTGACAGTGCAACACCGGGCACGTGTCGACTCTATCCATGTTGCGGTCAACACGTGCTCGGTGAGAAATGACAAGAAAATACGTTTATCACCTCAGCGCGCGCACGTGTTGTTATTTTTGTTGTTGTTTGTGTGCCTGATGAAGATGAGTTCCTCCCGAGGAGTTTACATAACTAGGAAATAAACAGACGATAAATAAACCGTGACCCCAATGCACGTAAGGGAATCCGGTAGACTGTGTGTAAAGTAATGATGTTACCGTAACCATCAGATTTTCATCCTGATACAGTTTCATTTTGAATGTGAATATATATTGTACAACCAACTGACAGTAAACGTATGGACATGTTGTAAATCAATAAGATTTTAAATTTAGTTTACTATTTACACATGTAAAAATTGTAAAACTCTAGCAAAGTTATAATGTTGACCTCGCTGAGTAGGCCTATCCACAACAGTTAGCCCATAAAAAAGTTGCTGTTGTACCCATGTTCAATGCAGTGAGACCCAAATGCAAATTCACATGACACCATTACCTCTACTTCAGGTAGGATTACACACCCGGTCCATTGCGCGTGCGCCACCAGGTGGCCCACACGGTTTTTATGGCCAGGTGAGGTAATCTCGTTCAGCACAGGTAAAAGATCAAATTGTTTTAGGGACCGAAGGCTCAATGAGATTACACAACATGCAAGCTACCATATCAGGACAGATTGAAGAAAAAATCATGTCGATAATTGGCAAAATGGGAGATTGGCAGGTATGTGTTGTTTATTTAAAAACAAAGGTGTTATGAAACGTGTCGAATTTATGGACACAATTGGGGAAATGCATTGGCCATAAGCGATTGCCTTGTAGAATTAGTAGCACTATCTTTAGCCTAAATATAAATAAAGTTATATTCTATAGGTATTGTTTAAATTATTTTCACTTGTACAGTGTTAGTTTCCCTCAAACGTTAATAATGTTCCTGGCTGTTGTGCTAACTTTGGGAAAGTCTGTTTAACATGATGCATAGTAAGTAGGCTATACCGCTCAAGCAGTTTAGGAAAATAGAAAACCGTCCCTTATAAAGAAGCAAAGAATAGCCTATATGGAATGTGTGAACAGTAAACATATATTTGAAAGAACCGTGCTCAGACATTTTGTTTTGCTTTGCTTAGTTTTTTAAATGTAAAGTGTGAATACAAAATCAATTAAAATAGCACAGTTATACATAATATACTCCAACTTTTCATTTTATATGTTGATTCGTCTCTGCGATGGTAAATAACCAACACTTGAAAGAACATATACTAAAATTATAGGTCGCCTAGGACTTGTGGTTCTTGTCATCTCAAAGTTCGAAACAAATCTATCCGATCGATGTATTACTGTGTATCTGGCATGTTGGCCTGGTGAAAGGGCTTTAAAATAATAATTCAATGTAGATTTTAAAACAGAACGTTCTAACGCGGTGAAAATGAGGTCGGTAACACAAGCCATGGTGAGATTTAGGTTTCACTCTCCGAAAGCACAACACCTCTAAAATCAACACCGCAGCACCATCCCACAATTTCTAAGGCACTTTTACCTAGACGATAGTTGTCATTGTGAGCTCGTTTCATGGGTCCTGTCTCTAATAACAACTGGTTATAAAGGTACCCCACCAAAAACAATGGTAATCTAGAGCTGGCGACCTGGTTCTTGACCCAAAACCCCTGGTGCTCAACTTCGCCGGCGACGGGACTGAGATCAAATACTTTAGACCCTCATTCACATTAAACAAGCTGTTTTGTTGTGTTAATTATTTACATTCCAAAAACGGCGCTCTTCCATGTCGTCAATGGAGCTGTATAGCTACTTTAGAGTGGTCCCTCTTTTACATGAACGTGACAGAATAGCTTCTCATTGTCTAAATACATCTAAAACAACAGGTTACGAAAAGCAGGTATTAAGAGAATAGTAGAGAGAGTATTTGGCATATTGTGGCACGCTCTTCAGGGCAAGTTGAAGATACAGAGACCGATTATATCATAGGTTAGGCCATGTGTGTGTGAGCTGATGTAAGTTGTTTTCATGAAGTTGTTTCATACAAAATATTCTCATCAAACAACATCTGCTAAAACGGAATATGCAAGAAAAGTAAAGCAAATGAATATAAGATATAACACGTATTATCCAATTATTAGTTTGATCATATCCATCATAATGATGAACGTTCACACTTCTGCCTAGGTGCAGGTTTTGTTCTTGTCCTTTTGTCATATTTAATGCTTACTCTCAGTTCGTGCTGTATATTGTCATTGGATGTGGGAGAAGTAAATACATGTGTAGTCTCTCTCCAGTTTTACCTGTGTTGTCCATTGGTGTAGGGCAGATGGAATCAAGCGGCTGTTGATATGCTAATGAGGGAATGCGAATGTTAGTACAGTGGTGCGCGAGCCTTTTACTTCCACCATTAGAGGGAGATCTCAGAGCGCAGACAGCCAAGTTCACCTAAAATAGTTTCAGCTGGAGCACAATTCACTGTGTAGAACAAGGAGAGGCGCTCTCAAGACCCACCACAACCCATGAAAATGCTTTGGAAATTAACTGACAATATAAAATATGAAGATTACGAGGTAAGAGGCTCACATTTGATTTATTGCCGATTTCATGTCATTAATGGCGTGCAGTTTTATTTGTATTTCGTTAAAATCTGGAATTGTTTTGACATTCGTCAGAAAACATATTTAATTCAACTGAAGGATATAAAAATGCATACTGGTTTATTTCATATGTTCGATATGTTTCTATTTTGATATAGACTCATTACAGTTTTTATTGTGTAAATATATACATTTTGCTGTTTCAATATTTATAATGCAAATATTGTAATAAATATCATCATCATAACAGTCATATTAATAATCATGCATGTTCAAAGCAAGGAAGTAGATTAATACTTGTCAAACCTGATGCACAGGCAATAACAGAGACAAAACGGTTTATATATTTTTTTACGAAATTGCGTTTAATAGGATTTATCAAAAATCATTGCTGAACAATGAGTAAAATGTAGGCCTATACATTTCATGTAAGATAATGTACTTAGGGAGACATACTCAACATGCATTTTCTAACTATCATCGAAAAAAGTTTGTTTATAATAATGTGTTAAAAATATAAAATAAATTATGGGATGCCTATCCCTAATATTCTTATGAAAGAAGTCGGTGCATTTCAAGCCCGTAGCTCGTGCACAGGCTGAGTGGTTGTAGCACACACAGAAAGTTTAGCAGTCATATCAGGCAGTTGTTTGGGAGCGGTGAATCCAGTTGAACATGTTTTTGCCCGGGTCTGGAGAAGGAACATAGTCTCGTCTAGAGCAGAGAAGAAACGCTGGGCTTGAATTTGTGATTATCGCACATCCAGTTTAATTTACGGGTAACATACCTGTTTCTGTTAATAGAAATAAGTGTTAACTACACGGTGTTTTCATAAAGGGGACTCTTTCGCTGTTTTGTCAAAACGGTCGCGTGCAAATGGGTTAGTAGGGGAAAGTACATTTCATAAGCTTGTGTGGTGCGTATCCGTTTGAGAACTTTGTAATATATTTGTTCCAAGTTAATGTCAGCTTGGATGTCGTAGTTTGAAGTCGAATAACCGAGGATTCATTCATTTGAGATATTCGGGAAGGGCCATGGAACGCGAGGAGTCAGAATCTGAATTGGAAAACAAAGGCGAGCAGACAACCGCCCTCTGAACAGTAGAAATGTGCCAGCCGAGATGCCCTCAGCGTTTGCTGGATTTTCACACGAATCAGAGGTGTACATTGTTTCTTTCCATGGGTCTTCCTCTCTCTCTCTCTGGTCACCCCTTCATTCTGTCTTTCTTTCACTTTTGTTTGCCCTCGAACCTTTTAAACCCCTCCTCTCCTCTTTCTGATTCGTCAGACGCAAGAGAATCTCCCTCTTTTTGTCTCCCGCTCTCTCTCCCCTCCTCACTCACTCCCTCTTTCTCTTCTCATCTCTGATTAGATATACTGATTCCTCATTCAATGGACGTCATTTAGTGCAGACTCTGCCTTGAGTTGGTTCCTTGCTTCACGCTCGATTTCCGACCATTCTACCCTTATTAAGAATTCGTGTAGCCTAATATTAATAGTCATGAATATCTGCTATTAGGAGTCCAAGGGAAGAAGCAGCTCTTTGCTAATAGAGCTCAAGCGAAGGAACAGCAGTGATAGAGCCAGACGGAGGAACAGGGATACAAGAAACTTTAAACATACATCCGCAAGACAAAAAACACTGCATTTTAGAATCGAATGAAGGATAGTGGGAATTTAATCAAATTCTGATGGATTATCGTTCTTCGCTGATGCTTATCTGAACATTGGGCTACGTGATCTTTAGTGTTGTTGCTGGCTTTATTTTGTTTGCTCGTACATTTTCGTTGATTTGTCAACGTTTTTATTCAGAAAAAATACATTTTGAATCGCTCGAAAATCTTCACAGATGTTAGTGCACAGCTTTTCCGCGATGGTAAGTTGGACTCCTTCGCAAAGACTGAGATAGGCCTATACTTCATGCTGCATTCAGACTCCGATTGTTGCATTTATTGAATCAAATTGTTTTGGTAAAATAGCATCCAGACAATTTAAGCCAAACAAATATCTCACATTTGACATCGGTATCGAAATATTTCAACTGTAGGCCTATTCATTTATTTATTTTCCGAAAACGATCCAATACGAATGTATTATTGGCCTACAGTAATTATCACTGTTATTATTGGTATCATTAGTATTACTACCATTATTATTAGGATATTATTCATCCGTTCAACAGGGATCTGATTTAATTCAATATTGCCCATAGTTTATTTAATGTCAACCAACAAATTTGGATGCACACGCAATAGGCCTGATGGTAGGTGACAGTCCATAAAAGTCCCTGTGAAAACGGGTAAAATGGAGGGTTGGTGTAAAGGTTTAATTTCTACGATTCCTTTTTCCTGCAGGATCGTCACGACGGTACCAGCAATGGGACAGCCAGACTACCACAGTTGGGAGGCGTGGGCCAGTCTCCGTATAGTGCTCCTCCGCTCTCCCACACCCCAAACTCCGACTTCCAGCCACCGTACTTCCCTCCACCCTACCAGCCCATCTACTCCCAGTCTCAGGACCCCTACTCGCACGTCAACGACCCCTACTCCCTCAACTCCCTGCATGCTCAGCCGCAGCCACAGCACCCTGGCTGGCCGGGCCAGAGGCAGAGTCAGGAGAGCACTTTGCTGCACCAGCACCGCGGCCTGCCCCATCAGCTCTGTAGAGAGTACCGGAGAGAAGTGCTCCTGCCGTCGGGCCACGGACTCGATACGGGACTCTCAGATTCTATCCCAATCCATGGAATACATCACTCTTTAGAAGATGTTCAGGTAATTCAGCATTATTTGGTAATTATATTATTATTACTATTACATTATTACTTTCACATTATTGATATTATAATCATAATAATTGTTTATATTATTATTTTATAATGACGATTTATACATTATTATTACACGCGTAGCCTTCTATTAAAGTTTGTTGCTGTAAATTGGCAGCTCTGTATTAAATGTTAAGGCCTACATTTTATGGCTCATTTTTATAAATTCAGAAATAGCAAAAGATTATGCCTTTAATTTAATTGACAGAGGCCTTTTTATACGAATGTAATTAGACTTTTACAAACGCCTTCGAGTCAAACATGTTATACAGGCCTGAATTATTCAGTCTATATTTTCTAGCTGTCTTTGCACGTTATTAGCCTTATTAGAGATAATTTGTTTACCCCCCCCCCCTCCACTGAAAATATATATAGTGTTATAAATAACACTTACCCTAAACTAAACAGATCTAAACTGCAGCTCTGAGGACTATAATTTGATCTCAAACCCCTCTCACAAAATGGATGGTATACCACGATTGTTGATTCATATACCCTGTCAATTTTTTGACGTGATTCTGAATATCCTCCCTTCATATTTAATTTAATTGTGCTCATTGAAAATACTCGTTCAAGTCCGGATACGAGTGGGGGTCTGTGAGCTATAATAATACAATAGTCCACTCGGGAGTTTTACACATTAACTGAGCACCATGTTTTAGATGAAGTTCCATCGCTCAGCGGGTAATACGAAGAAATGGAATAAGTAAAGGGTCTATCTATAGTGAGGAATCGTTTTGTTTTATTGAAAACAATGGCCTAATCACTAATTAGCGTGCACGGCATGTAATAACACCGTTATTCCTACTATAATTAATATTTATTCGTAAGTAGCCTGTGGATGGAATCAGGTCACGATTATTGAGGCGTTATTTAAGTCTGGTGTGCACGACGCACCCTGCCCAACAGCTGTAGACAATAACCCTTCCCCTTTATTGAAAATAATAACAGGTAACCTATAGCCCCCCCCCCATATTGTCTGATTGTGGGCTACACGCCAGCCTTTTGCAAACAGCATGACATGTAAGATTAATTCCATTGTATTCTTTATTAAATAGTGTTTGTGCATTTGTGTGTTGCAGCATATTGAGGATCAAGGAATTCACATCCCAGACCAGACTGTAATTAAAAAAGGTAAGCAGTTTCCTTCGAGATGCCATGCCTGTTTGCACAAGCTGAACACCACACCAGTCCACCACTCTGCTCGGGAGCTCGGTGCGGTAGCTAAAGGCTTCACTGAACCAAATGGATTAATGCGCAGTGTTTTTTAATACGTGAGCTCGAGTGCATCAAACTAACTGCACATGTTTAATCAATGAAGGCCAATGTCAGCATTTCAAAGTAGTCAGATGCGAATATGCCCTATATAGGTTATGCTGTATCCTATAGGTTGTAATGTGTTGCATCCTTTTCGCTCGAAGTCATATATAGGCCTATAGGCTACCCACTGGCCACGTCATTTCAATCAAAAAAATCTATGCGATGTTGTCAACGTGGAAAATTGATATTATTTGAAAAAAGTAATCAACAGAAGATGTAATCAACATAATATATATATTATATATATTACATATATGATATGTGTATTTTTTTTAAACCAACTTTGAACCTAAATCCAATTACTTTTTTAAATGTTGATTTCACGTTGAATTCACGTTAGATGACAACGCAGCCAAATGTAAATCAAAACTAGAGGTTGAAGCGACGTCTGTGTCCAGTGAGTAGTTCTCTTTGCACCGCAGGAGCAAATCTAACATGGCAGTTGTTAATGCTGTATTCAGTATCAAGATGATACCAGATCCTGCATCAAGGTGGAACAAATCTCAACCTGCGAAAATAAGCAAGGTCAATAAACATTTATAGAGTCCAATTCCATAGCTGCGGTTGTTTGTGGAATAATGCGTTCGGGGTTGCATTATATAGATGGGCCTAGCATAATTGCGTGTGGATTGAAATGTTTTCTCCTATACTGTAAGACCATTTCGGGCGTCTGAGACCTACTTCATGGTCAGGTTGAATGTTACTCCTCTCGCCATGTAGAGTCTTTTGTCAAGTCAAATTAGTTGCGCTGGAGATGAATCTTGAGAGATGCTCTTTCCGCGTCAGCATGATAATTGGCTCTTATATTGGTAATCTCAAGAGTTCGTTTAGCTTCTATTGTCTCTATTAGCCTCCCCTGAGCTCTTAATGTCACAAGTGATCTATCCAAAAGGCTAGTCCCTTTGTCTCCGGTTCCTGCACACAAAACGGTAAACCCTGCAAAGAGAAATCACACGCACGAATGTATTTTTAAGGGGGACCATGGATATTTGAAAATCAGCTTCTCTCAGCGTGTTGTGTGTGTGATGTGTGTGTATTACAATTTGCAACATAGAGAGTGCGCGTGTGTCTGCAGAAATTTGCAATGTTTCAGAGGTCAAACGTAATATATAGCCCATCCTAAACAAATATAGGGTTTATAGGCCTATAACAAAGCCTTAAAATACGATACAATAGTTTTTAGCAATGGTTAGCCCTATGTGCAGATGCGTAATAACACCAACAAGAAAACAATACATATATTATTATGAATATTATTATTAGGTCTGTTTATATAATGTGTTATGATTCGTGTTAATATTATCATCATGATTTGGCCTGTCATAGCCTACCCTATGCCCATTGTTTGAATTTTGTGTAGACCTCTGCACACACACTGCGTTTGATATTGATCTGATATGGTTAAGGGTCTACATTGAATGAGATTCACTGAACTTGGTCTTTGTGTTCCCTAGGTCCAGTTTCTTTATCAAAGAACAACAATGTCTCCACCATTGGGATAAATAAGGACGGTCTTTTTGGCGGTGTGGTAAACCCCAACGAAGTGTTCTGCTCTGTTCCGGGTCGATTGTCTCTGCTCAGCTCCACATCAAAGTACAAGGTCACGGTGGCGGAAGTGCAGAGACGCCTCTCGCCGCCTGAGTGCCTCAACGCGTCACTGCTGGGCGGGGTGCTGAGAAGGTGAGCCGGACTTTAATGTCTCTTCTAATTTTTTATTCCACGAATAATTTAAATCGACCAAGCGTGACACCTCCTGCTTTTAAAACAGGCTTAACGGCAGACTGTTAAATTCCATATGAACTTTACGCACACACTGAATTTGTTTTCTCGCAATGTAGCCCACAAATGAATGTAGGCCTGTTGGCCTTACCCTCAACCCTCTAACACATGTTTAAGCACGTCACATAGGCCTACACCAAAAGTAAACTACTGTAATGTTCGGTGTATTGATTCTAAGCTAGACGCAAAGCCAGTATTTCGGCTGTATATTGTGTATTTACTCAAATGAATCCGTTTCAGTGAGTTGACAATGCATAGCCTATATTGACACGCAAACAAGCCTATAGACACCGATATATAGTTACAGAAGCACATGAAAGAAATACGATGCCAAATAGATAGTTATCTTTTTGATTAAATAATATTCATTAAACTCTTTTTGGATCAGTGTGTCCAATTGAGTGTTGAAAAAATATTTTATAAATTAGCCTATTCATACAAGCTATTTTTACTTTCTTGTTACAGAGCCAAGTCTAAGAATGGCGGAAGGTCCCTCAGAGAGAAATTGGATAAAATTGGATTAAATCTACCTGCAGGTAGACGCAAGGCTGCAAACGTTACCCTGCTGACGTCACTAGTTGAAGGTAAATTGCATTGTAAATTATCTGAATTCCGGTTCCGGCGATAGCAGGTGCTTTGAACGGTTTCAGGGGGAACATTCGAAATCAGTACGTTAGTGTAATTTGGGCCGGCCTTGCAAACCAATAATGCATGAAGGATATCTGTGTATTTTTGAGTGAGATGATGATGATGATGGTAATTATTCTAGAGGCTTTACGCAACATTGGCCTGTGTATTTAGCCTACCTGTGTGCAATCCTCTCTTTGTAAAAGTGCATGGGCCTAAGGCTAGGCTACTACATTGGAGGTAGGAGTCGGTTAGCCTTGCTGGCCTAGTTTGTGCCAGATGAATTAGGATCGCTGTTGAAGCCGGATTATGGGCATTTGCTTATTTATTGTCTAGCGGGAGTGTGGAGCTGTTTCACCTCTGGCAGAAGTGGATCGATTGATTTATTATATTGATTTATTTTAGTGGCTTGTTATCATGATCAGTGTTAAAAGGCGTTTATTATTATTAAGCTAGTACTAGTAGGCTAGTAGTAAGAATTCTAGTAGGCCAAGGCTACTACTAGGCTACAGCTACTGGTCACCTATTATTTACACTGGGCTCGTTCTTTCTCTGTGATGGAAGTGGAACTGACCTATGGCGGAACTATATGTTGTGAGCCAATTAAATCATATAAATGAGTCATTTACGGTGTACTGTGATCATGGCATTGGCTATTGAATAAAGAAATGTTGAGCCGTTATTATTAATCGCGGTGGTATTTGGTGAGCTGTGGGTTTTAAAGGTGAACGCATGGGATGGTTCATTGGTTCCTCTTAATCATTACAGCCGAAGAGTGAATGCAATATTCATTGTGCTTCATTGAAATTTGGTGCTGTATGGTAATGAGGCTGAACAAATGTACGATTCTTTGCGATAAGGGGGGTGGGGGGTATGAAGGCTCTCGGTTATTTAGTGAAAAGACTATGCTTTTTTCTGAAGTGCTGTTATTGTTTATGATCCGCTGTTATTGTTTATGATCCGCTCCATTTTATGCAAACGACAAAAAGGAGTTTACTGGACATGAGCTTTGACGATAATTGGCGCGCATGCGTTCTTCTGGAGTTGAGATTTGTGTCAGGAAGCCCCGCAGTAAAAACCCAACTGTTTCAGGAAATGAAAACCAAAATCAACAAAAAAGGCAGACCTCAATGGAATGAACCTATAATTCTCAAAGCTAAAATATGTCGGAGCGAGATTTACGTATATAGCCTTTTAAAATTGCTTTCCTGTGTTACATTATCGTATGGACTTTCAATAATGTTTAGGGATGTCTAATCGATGTCATGGTGTTGTGCATGACGCTATTTATAACATTGTTGTAGTGTTTCCCTGGTAGTGAACTCTTCTCTCAAAAGGACGTATGGTGCTGAACTTGTATTAATAACATTGGATTTTGTTCCATAATGTGAAAGAAGGAATGCTACAGGTGCTATATATCCTACTGCTTTGGACATGGATATGATAATAATGCCTTCTCTTTGGCCGAAGACGTTCATTAGATTCATCATCTGATAAGTGGAAGTGTTAATTGGTCTATATTTGATGTCACCAATTCAGAGCAATATATTATACACTCAATCCATTATTTCCTTCTTAGGCGAAGCAGTGCATCTTGCCAGAGACTTTGGTTATGTATGCGAGACTGAGTTTCCAGCCAAGGCAGTAGCGGAATATACAAACCGCCAGCATTCCGACCCAAATGAACACGTCCAAAGAAAAAACATGTTATTGGCAACGAAGTAAGTGTTATGTTATCACATTTCGTATGTCCCCAAAAATGTTTTCAAGTCATTCTCATGTTTACATCGACAGTGTTTGCAAACACAAACTCAAATGGATGGTCGTTTGTTGAAGGCTTTTTGATAGGTTTCACATGGATTTCTAGTGTTACATTTTTGGCATTGATATTTGGGTTACATTGTAGTCTTTTTTTCCACTAATTTATTGCATTCTGAATGAATGTGACACATTACAACTGACCAACAAAAATGATTGGATACAAATTAATCGACTAACGTCAAAATATTTGAACTTCTAATGCTCCGGATAAGTCATCACGTGATGTTATGCACGCGACAAAATGTTCAAATGAACAAACACTTTTGGAATTTCACCCTGTCAACTAACTGAATTTAAAATCCCAACTCTCTTTTTCATTTGATTCATGCCACACATGTTTATCATGGTGCGTAAGCATGAAATAAAACACGTGGACGAATCGGCCTGTATTAGCCTATCCAAACTGGAGTGTACTGTCATTGGTCGGTCTATTGAGCAGGCCTCATCCACACGCAACCATTTTGTTTGCTGTGATTGCGTTTGCATTGACACATAGCTGGTTCTACGCCAACATAACCTTTCCCCACTGCATTAAAACATTTCGACACTACAGTAGGCCTATCACACGGAGCCTATAGCCTACGTCACTTTGAGCAAATATGTTGTGCTAACAACTATATACATTCTATCAAATTAATAGGATTTTTGGACAACTCTTGTATACTGAATTTATATTAGGGGCAGATTGGCATTATGATTGTAATTAACACATATATTGTCTCCCCTTTAGGCAAATATGCAAAGAGTTCACAGACCTGCTTTCCCAGGACCGTACTCCCTTGGGGAATTCTCGACCACAACCTATACTTGAGCCAGGGATTCAGAGTTGCTTGACCCATTTCAGTCTCATTTCTCACGGATTCGGGACCCCGGCCATGTGCGCGGCCCTCACCGCTCTCCAGAACTATCTGACGGAGGCGATTAAAGCCATGGACAAAATGTACCTGAACAACAATAGTCACTCAGACAGCGGCACTAAAGGCGGAGACAAAGACGAGAAGCACAGAAAATGATTCTCACCTGAAAGCCCAATATAAATATTATAAATACATATAGATACTATTGATCAAGTAAACGGGCCACTTCCTGATCTCGCGATGATTTTACATGTTTGTTTTTACTATCATTCAACTTTGGATTTTCGGAAAGCGACGTGCAAGATGCCCACCATAATTCACAGCTCCAGAGAGAGAAAGGTCTCTGCCACACGGAGGACTTTTTATGTCGGCCTGCTCCCTCCTTTTATGAGCTGCAACGGATTGAAATCCAGCGACCATTATATCTCAATTTACGATTGTAGCCGTATGACAAAAAAAGAGGCTAAAAGAGGATGAATTATTATCAGTATTGTGAATAATAAACTTTGAAAAACCACATTTACATGTCATGACTTCAGTTGCAGACTCTCACTCCAAATGACCAACTTGAACTTTCAACACGATTCACGGTTATATAAGGGAATCTGTGTTCATGTATGTATATATTTATTTATCTGTAATTTAATGGGAATTGTAAATATGGTGCGTCTGTTGAAACTTATTTTTTATTTATCTGTTGCCTCCTGTTTTAGTGGGTTTAAATATTCGGTTAGTTCTTCATGTGGTTTTATGGTTCTTAGAAAACAGAAGTTTGGGGTATTTTTTTTCTCTGGGATATTTCAATTCAGCCCTCTTGTAGCATGTTGAGGCGACATTGAAGCAAGTGAACAAATGTAATAGAAATAAACCTCCATTTCTCTCTATCATCCTAATTCTATTCCGTTTTTTTTTGTTGTTGTTGAAAAGAGCATACGCGATATCCTGATAAGAACTCTTTTGTGTTTCTACTTTCTTGTTTTAATACAAGGTTTTATGTGTTGTGCCAATCAGAATACGTCTCACCTCTTGTTCTTCCCTTGAAGCACCATAAAAGCAATAAATTGATATTGTCTTTAGATTTTTTTTTTTTTTCATGTTCAAAGAAATTCAAAACATTTGGGACCACCTGATATCTTGTATGTCCAAATTGGAGGCGGTTTTAGCTGTATTGTATAGACCTCTGCTGGCAATAGTTCCCATGCCTGTCAATGTATTATAGTCCTTTGTTGCCCAGAAAAAAATAAATATTTGATACGCTTCATGTCGATTTGTATTCATATCTTTTAATGATTTTATTCCGTGGTTGATATACGCCCGGGTGTATTTTCGTTCTTGGCATTTTTTTTTATTCAGCCCGGTTACAGTAATTGCGTTTAACTGTCCCCTGACAATTGCTCCTTGCAATAAGCAGCTGAACCCATTGTTTCCCTCAAGTAGGCTATAGTAAAAAAAAGCACATATACTTTCAACTCATAGTTCATAGCACAGGATCATTCAAAACCGCAGCGGAGCTTTTTACCCTGCCAAATGACACAGAAAACAATGAATACATTGGTGTTTGATGCGTGTGTGAAGCGCCAGCCCTCAAGCGAAACCGTTGTTTAAAATCAGTGAGATGTACACGGCTGTGTTGAAGGTTATTACACTTGCCATTCCCTACCACTCTGTTTATTTTGTTTGTTTTAAGATATGCATCAAATATATCTTTTTTTACTACGAGGCTGTCTGTAATTATTGGTGTTGTTTGACAGCGTCCAGTTGGAATATAACTTATTTCAACTGCATTAAGTTAATTGATATGGCAAATAAGTCGGAATGTGGATATCTGTTATATTTGGTCACATCTCTACCGTGAAGCGAGCCATAGGCTTCGTATAAGTCATATCCATGCAAATGATCACGCGTGCTACTGCTAATACACCAGATGTAGCCTTGTTTTACGTACAAAAAGGCCATGGGAACATTGCATTACATAACCTATTTCAAATAGAGTTTGGATTGTATATTGATGGCATGCACCTCGAAATCAATATACTGATGCATGGAGCAGAGTCTGTGGATGTATATGAATATGCTATGTCTGTGCTCTAGATCTCCTTTTCACTGTCACGTTCTAGTCTAGAGCGTTCTAGCTTCGTCTTCTCTTTCTCTAACCCAGACAGTCTGTTTTCAAATAAGGTGAATGAAGCCTAACTGTACACGTCCTTGGCATAATTGCGATGCAGTGCTGTGGCAGGTGAAGCGAGCCATGGTCTGTCAGGGCTGTTTTTGTTGGCTGCATCTCAGATTGTGTGTGGGATCCTAACCCCAGGCACAATAGCTCACTCATAAAGAGGAATACCCGGCTGCTCCATCCGTAGAAAAATAGTCACAAGGAAAACAATCGTATGCTTATTTATGCATTTGTATTAGGAAGCTCCTTACGTGTGTCATTAATGCTAATGTTATTTAATAAATGAAAACAGTTTTTGAGAGCGAAACGAACGCATTATAGCCTAAATATCTATCACAATGGCTGCTGTCGAAAGCTATAGGCCATAGGCCTGTCTATCAAGGCATGATACAGGAAATACCATTGCCCCCATTTCTTTAAAAAAAGGTGTTGTTAAAAATAACATGTATATATTTATTTAGTTTGTTTACGTTGATACAAACATGGCATTTACATAGGCCTATACGTTTAACACAAATGTTGCCATAATTTGATCATAAACAGGTAGAACTAGTTTGACATAATGTCTTAGAGCTAAAGTAATTTACAACAACGAAGAGGCCTGCAAATTTTACAGGCAGTCAGCAATACCCAACTGAATTTGTCTAATTCAATCCGTAACCCCTGGTTTCAGCTACATCAATTACACTTGATTCCACTATAATAATTAATACGTGTGTCTGCTGTGTACTGTTCCCGAGTTGTTATTAAATAGCCTATTCTTAAATGGTCAAATATATATCAATATATTGATCAGATATTCCCATGCACTCTTCATTGCATAGGCTATAACACGAATATGCAGAAATACAACAACGCGCGCATGTATGCTTGCTCTCAGGCACGCATAAACTACACTCCACAGGCACGTTTATCGGACAGTATTCGGAAACTATTTTGTTGAGATGATGTTGGGAATTATTCCTGAGCTAACACTAGTGTCTTCTGTTTTTTCATCAATCACAAGACCAGAGGAGACTCCAACATCTCTCATGGCAGGAGAATACTTTGCGATGTCAGATTTTGCAATAGACTAAAGACTGTTATTAGTGGCTATAGCTATTGTTTGATTTTCGGTGCTGAGTCCATTTCTTTTCGATTCAAGTTTTAATGCATGAAACAACATAATGTATTTAATCGACAATTCAAATGTAATTGGCCCCAAATACAAATTCAATGGTTAACAAACCTAAACAATTAAGAAATAATAGTGGCCTAAAATAATGAAAATTGCATTTGAATGTATTTGCATCAGATCAACAAACGTAATGTATCAAGTGCAACTATGGCTTTGAACCAGTTTCCATACCGATGATACGCTGTACTGCTTTGCCATGTGTTGTATAGCCTACACAAGGAACCTCGATGGTCGTCATATTGACCTCTGAACTCAAAACCTGTTGTGTCAAGCGTGCACACAGTATAACATTCCATCTGCAACATGCAAACAATGTATATACAATATTTGGAGAGTTTACCATGTACAAATGTGTTTATATATTTTAATTTACTATAGTTCCTGTACGGACACATCTGCTTCATCAAAATGCCAATATCTTTATATGTTGTTAACGACGAATTCCAAACTGCAGGTCACTCGACAAGTAGCCTAGCCTATAGGCTAGATACAAATGTGTTGTATGCACATAGGGTCCACTCAACTGACTTATGAAACGGGGACCGGTGCAATCGAATTATGTGACTCTATGTTTGCAATGAAGCGCAAAATTGCTAATTGTCGTCAAGTCTGACATCAAACCTCATTTCGGTCTCAACACCCCTCTCCACTTACCTCACTCCACTGTGCGAGCCGGGCCTCAAAAGACACGAAAGGTCATGGACTCCAACAAATCGTTCTTGATTACTTGAGACATCAGCTAATCGATTAGAAAACATTAACTGACTTTGAATAAACAAAATGACTTCTGAGTATAAGTGGAAAAGACGATATTTCCAACGCAATATGGGTCATTCAGAAATTAGGATAGGTGTTTGATGATTATTGAGGCGACAACTTTGGGACCACACACATGCACACACAGCCACGCACGCACGCACGCAGGCACGCACGCACATACAAACAAAGCCTAGAGATATAGGCCCAATGTCTCAAAAGTTTCCTTTTACTTTAGGCCTATCCTACAACTACCACGCCACATATGTATTACTTAATGTAAATGAAAGAAATCTCAGCATTTACCCATAGTTAGAATTTCCAATTCATTTATGTTCACAATGAGAAAACGAATTTAACATCAAAAGAAAATATTTCAACTAGATGGCAGTATCTTGGCTTATAAACATTAGCAGTGTTGTTTTCAGACTAATAATAGCCTAGTATGTGGCTAGGCCAAAATTATATGTGATTATGGTTCGGTAAGGTTAACATAATATCATGTTTATGTGGTGTCATTTTTAGAGAGAAGGATAGCATCTGGGCATGTGTTTACTTTGTATCTTAATGTTAGTGGTGTGATAACTGCTCATGCTCATTACAATTCATAGACAGCACGGTTGTTCTACTATCGTTGCCTTCACCTGTCAAAAGCGGAGGTCGACTAATTTCATGGGCTTGTGTCTCCCAAATATACAAAAATAGGGGATTGAAATTGTGTTAATGTTTCCCCTCTCGGTTAATGTAGTTTATATTCTAGTTTTCAGTCTCTCCGCCTCTCTCTCTCCCTGCATTCTCTGAAAGCAGCCGGGGGGACAGTCGCCCCGGGCCAAACATATGCTTCTTTCCATTGCACTAATCCAAATTCAGCGTGGAGGAATAATTGCTCGAGTGGCCATAGCTTCGCGGGGCTTTGTCCCTTGCTGGCTCCCGTCAACTCAACACACGCCATTTCAATCAACCGCCTTTTGAGGGCTGTCTTTTTTTTTTATCAAACCTTAGACCTTGCAAATGATGCGAACATTTAACCAAAAGGCTTCACGCTCCATAAATACCCCAAAACAACTTTATTTATTCGTTTGTTTATTAATGTATGTATCCATGTATTTATTTATTCATTGGTCTCATGCAGTCTGTTCCCTTTAGTTATTGTGTCATTATGTTGGCCATTCGATCACATGTCGTTCTTACAGATTTCCGGGGACCCGTAGTGCTACTTATCTGTATAGGTCGCTTAGATGGTGAACTTGGTAATGGTGGGGAAGAATGATATCTATTTTATTGCGTATCTAATTGATGCTTTACAAATATAAACAATTTAATCGTATCCCACTCAATGAAATTATATAATAGTTTTTTTTTTACACATGAACGAAATTCTATCAATTTGCCTCATTTAAAGTTCTGGCTTTATGAGCCTCAGCTATTGGGTTACAATATTGTCATAACATAAGACACAGCTAAGAATGGTTTGTATTGAGAAACTGTTTTTTCCAAACGAACATTTGCACCAGGTACAATCTGAAGATATAATACTTTTGTAAAGTACCAAACCATCAAGCGATGCTGATCCCGTAACATGCTTTGAGGTTCTTGCTGGCTTACACCATGTTAACAAGCCCTAAGACCAAAGCAAGTAACAATCTTTCTCATACTCAAAACTGCTTGCTAAAATGATCTGATCGAAGTTGGTGTCATTATTGTAATAATAACAGCCTACTACCATTACTACTACTATGCTATTGGACCAGATCTCTCTTGGAAAAGAGATGTTATCTCAATGAGAAAAACCTGTACAAATAAAGGTAAAAATAAAGAAAATACTGCTGCTACTACTACTACTACTACTACTGCTGTAACAGTATAACTTTAGACCGACCCCTCCCCCATACCCGGGCGCGAACCAGGAACCCTCTGCACACATCAACAGCAGTCACCCACGAAGCATCGTTACCCATCGCTCCACAAATGGCACGGCCCATGAAGAGCAAGGGGAACTACTACTTCAAGGTCTCAGAGCAAGTGACGTCACCAATTGAAACGCTATTTGGCGCGAACACCGCTAACTAGCTCGCCATTTCACATCCGTTACACTGCTACTACTACTACTACTACTACTACTACTACTACTACTACTAATAATAATAATAATATCAGGCCAAATTATCTAATAGTAATATTATAATAAATTCGATTTTTTTTTCACACAAAAAAAACGCATAGGCCTGTCTACATCAAAGGAATAGCCTAAATCAAATGTAATCCAGAAACAACCCTTTTTCAGACTATAATATTTCCATTGACATAATGACAGGATTAACAAAGCATGTCAACGCCAAAATAACTATTAATTCTTTATAAACATGACCTCTTGTTTGTTGATCATATTGAGAATTGACAGCAGCAACCTTTGCCTACATCATTAATCTATCCATTGACATTAATTCACAAGAGAACTGGGTTATTCGGTAAACTCGCTCTATTGTCTATCTATTGCCTATTTCTCTATAATGAATATATGGCATGTAAACGATTCCAGAAAATTCGAAAGGATAACGACAAAAACGTGTCATATGTTTTGTTACAGTTTTAGTTCGGCTGCACTGTGCTATGAACGAAGCTCCATCTTTTAAGGCCCCCCGAGCTTTATTTTCTACGAATCAACGATGAGAAATGACTCTAGTAAAATTGACCATTTGTAAGGAAATCGTATATTTTTCACGGATAAGGAATATAATAAGAGAGGGAACTGGATAGAGGTAGAGACACTGATGTCGAACTAAATTAATAGACAGGATAATTTAAAACCAAAGAGGAACACTATTTCATCTAAGCTGCTGTCGGTTCCATCACAAAGGGTCACCGCGCAGCTGTGGCGAACCCAGCGTTATTATCAAGTTTGATGATAGTATCCCGTTTGCTGTCCTCGCACCTTGCTCGAGGCAAGCAATAGCTCCAGGCAACGCCAGTGCCGCACGGTGATAAAGGACTTACTCTGCGCAGAGAAAGAGAGCAGCTTTCACTTGAGACGTAATCAACTCAACGGCTTGGCCTATACTGCTTTTCGTTTTTTCTCCCCTCAATCCTTTTTTTCTTCATAATACATCTCTAACTTTTGGCTTATTGCACATTTCCTGAATAATTACTTATTTCTTCTGCTAAATAACTAGGCGGATTTGAAGGATGTAGATACGCTGTTAGAATGAATCAATGCCCACGGATTTGAAGGATGTAGATACGCTGTTAGAATGAATCCATGCCCACGGATTTTTATTATCCACAAAGATAGTTTAAAAATACATGTATCTGGAAATACAATAATGCAATTGCTCAGTTGTTTAGCAAGTTACATGATGAATGTGATCAGAGAAGACACACATGCAGACCCCCCAAGCAGTCAGAAGGACCTGTCAGACAAGATGCTTAGCAACCATTCTGTCTGAAGCTCATTTGAACGTCTGCCTTTAAGGTTGATGATTAAAACTTCATCCAGTAAGATAGACCTATAACACCTTTACACAGTAATTTCCACTCTAAAGACTAGGTATCCTCCTTTCCCTTTTAAACGCCGATTGGGAAGAGTATATTGATGTATTCCACTGATGTTTTCCACAATTGTCTTTTTCCACGTTGCCAATTCCTTTAATTTCCTGTTGTTTGGACAGTCTGTATAAATATTTGTGTTTCTGTGATTGAGCCCAAGACGAATTCCCACTTGAATCTGAATGAACACTATAAAGCTGCGAATTACATTACACTGATGCTCCAAGACACTCTCTACCTGTGCTGTCTGAAGCTGTGGAGTGGACTCTAAGCCCCAGAACCCCTCTCCCGTGTATGTTGTGAAGGCTTCCCTATGCTGTAGAATAGAACCTGCTCACATTAGCACTGGTGAGGCCTCGCCACTTGACTAGGTTACCTCTTTGTCCTCTTCATCGTCACCATCACCATCACCATCACCATCATCATCATCATCATCATCATCATCATCATCATCATCATCATCATCATCATCATCATCATCATCATCATCATCATCATCATCATCGTCATCGTCGTCGTCGTCGTCGTCGTCTTCATCCTCATCGCCGTCATACTTCTCATGGCCGTCTTCATAATTTCTCCTGTCTGTGCAGATAAAGATGATCCTTTAGTTCCCTGTAGGAAAGACATGAGCAGAATGAGTTTAGCGCCATAAAGAATACCTTATGCTTGTCTAAAAGTGCAAAAGGATGCCAGAGTGAATGACTTGGCTAGTGACTTTTGATCATCTACTCCTAAAAAGACCTCATAAAGCACGTACTTATAACAAATTGTAATTGTTTATAACTTGATATATACTGAACAAAAATCTAAACACAGCATGTAAAATGTTGGTCCCATGTTTCATGATATAAAAGATCCCAGAAATGTTCCAAAAGCACAAAAAGCTTATTTTTCTCAAATTTTGAGAACAAATTTTGTTGATATCCCTGTGAGTGAGCATTTCTCCTTTGTCAAGATAATACATCCACCTGACAGGTGAGGCATATAAAGAAGCTGATTAAACAGCATGATCATTACACAGGTGCACTTTGTGCTGGGGACAATAAAATGCCACTCTAAAATATGCAGTTTTGTCACACAACACAATGCCACATTATGTCTCAAGTTTTGAGGAAGCGAGCAATTGGCATGCTGAATGCAGGAATGTCCAACAGAGCTGTTGCCAGATAATTTAATGTACATTTTTCTACCATAAGCCGCCTCCAATGTTGTTTTAGAGAATTTGGCAGTACGTCCAACCGGCCTCACAACCACAGACCAGGTGTAACCACACCAGCCCAGGACCTCCACATCCGGCTTCTTCACCTGAGGGATCATCTGAGACCAGCCACCCAGACAGCTGATGAATATTTCTGGTCTGTAATAAAGCCCTTTTGTGGGGATAAATGTATTCTGATTGGCAGGGCCTGGCTCCCAGGTGGGTGGGCCTTGCATGTTGTGTTTATATTTCAAATTTCATCATCATTTTCAGTATCTGTGAAAGAGGTTGATAATGTGTAATAACTGTTTATGACGAATTTCAAAATGATTATCCTACTAGAGGACACTTATACAAGAGGGGAGATTGTCCTTCTGGTTACTAGTCCAACGCTCTAACCACTAGGCTACCCTGCCGCCCCTTATACAGGAGGGGAGATTGTCCTTCCGGTTACTAGTCCAACGCTCTAATCACTAGGCTACCCTGCCGCCCCTTATACAGGAGGGGAGATTGTCCTTCCGGTTACTAGTCCAACGCTCTAACCACTAGGCTACCCTGCTGCCCCTTATACAGGAGGGGAGATTGTCCTTCCGGTTACTAGTCCAACGCTCTAACCACTAGGCTACCCTGCCGCCCCTTATACAGGAGGGGAGATTGTCCTTCCGGTTACTAGTCCAACGCTCTAATTCTAGGCTACCCTGCCGCCCCTTATACAGGAGGGGAGATTGTCCTTCCGGTTACTAGTCCAACGCTCTAATCACTAGGCTACCCTGCCGCCCCTTATACAGGAGGGGAGATTGTCCTTCCGGTTACTAGTCCAACGCTCTAATCACTAGGCTACCCTGCCGCCCCTTATACAGGAGGGGAGATTGCTTCGACCTCTTGAGTGTAAGAAGAAACAGTTAGATCTAACCACAGGCTAAACACTTCCAAGAGGACTTGACATTGCAGAACAATTTCCAACAATTACCTTTTGACATGCATATTGACACAAATGTGCAAAACTGTAATTTTCTCTCTGAATTTGTTAGCTTGAGGGGCTGGCTTTCATGCCAGTGAATTGTCAGAAGTATTTATTCCTTCCTCCTGCAAGTCTGACTGACTGTGGGACAGTCAGAGTTCCCTGACAACCAATTCGAAAGTGAGAGGCCCATTTTAAAAATGGCGGATACTTTTTTTTGGGGTCAAAACACAGAACTTTGATTTTCCCATTCTTTAGATGGAGGAACAGCATGTCAATGCTATTTGGTGTGAAACATTGAAAATGACTTGAACGGTAGCCTAATGAAGTTACTATGAAAGATTTACCATCCAAACAAAAAGGGTCATCACAATTAATAATCAAATTGGATGTGTGAAAATTGTGATTTATCATTGTGTGTTATTTTCTGTGTCCTGTTTGAAGGTTTCCTGCCCTATGCTCTATGACTAAGTCACACCTACCTAATAAACTTTACAAACAATTGTTGACGTCTCAGTCAATCTTGCACGATAAATGCAACCTAGCGTGCCCATTGACATTGAAATGCCATGGCCATCGAGACATCATCTTGTCTTTGACACAGCCATGGCAGTGAGAGGAGAAGGAGCTCTATAGCTGTGTCATCACACACGTGTCATCCCATTCCGACTGATTGGCATGTGCTAACCCAGATCACAACAGCGTTGAAGGAGGAGCGTTTCCCCGATTCCCTCGAACTCACCCAGGATCCTCATGACAGGATCCCCAGCAAAGTGGGTAAATTGGGCCTCGCCTGGCTCCCGGAGGCCCCCTGGCTTGTCACCAGCCGCATAACCAGCATCAGCCCCATCCCCAGCCCATGTATCTCCAGCCCATTCAGCTCTGGCCCCAGCCCACACCTCCAGCATTGTGCCCTAAATGAGTGGCTGGATACGGCTCATTGCCGAGCCCGCATCGCTACACTGCTCAAAGTGTGAGGTGGGCTGTATGTGTGAAAGATCAGTCACAACAAGCTTTATCTACTGAGAGATATTGAGTGGTGAAAGGAGATGAGTGGGGATGATGGTGTGACATTGGCTAGCTAAACCAGGAAGTACTGATGTTGTGAATGGGAATGGTGGACTAGTCTGTCAGTCAGTTAGTTAGCGAGGTTTCAAACTGTTGTTGGTACATGCAACTAGAGGTGAAAATGCATGTTTTGAACAGGATACAGAAGTTAACATGCTTGTCTCATGAGCCAAATATAAATTCAACACCACATAGGCAGTGTCTGACAGCATTCAAACTTCTCCTGGAGTCTTGAGCTTAAGCAATGACCCTAGATAAAGTCACAGTGACAAAACACTGACCGTCACTCCTTTCGTCACACGGCGGCCTGCGTATCTCATGCCACCACCACAGCCTTCAACCACTTTCAAAAGTCATGGTGTCAAAATGATCAAAATGAGCCTCCGCTCCTTCTCATCGCCCAGATTATCATGGCAGCCTCAACTGGTGGGGACAAAAAGCAAGCAGCTAGCGAGCGGCAGCTCTGTGTTTAACACAAGTTCCATTAAAAGAGCCATTACTATTACTGAGAGGAAACAGTGCCCCGGGGTTCTCAAAGTGTTGCTAAAACCTCATTGATAATTAAGTATTGGTTACCCCGGTATACATCGCTCCCGAACGTTGCTTACCAATCAGAGCACTCTTTCCTCCTTCTCTCTCTCCCTCTCTCATCCCAGGTCTCTCTTTCCCATCACTCTCTCTCCTCTCTCCCCAGGATTCTCTCTCTCCCATCTCACTCTCTCTCTCCTGCTCTCTCCCCAGGTCTCTCTCTCTCCCCTCTCTCTCTCCCCTCTCTCTCTGCCTCTCTCTCTCCCCAGATCTCTCTCTCTCCCATCTCTCTCTCTCCCCCTCTCTCTCTCCAGATCTCTCTCTCTCTCTCTCTCTCTCTCTCTCTCTCTCTCTCTCTCTCTCTCTCTCTCTCTCTCTCTCTCTCTCTCTCTCTCTCTCTCTCTCTCTCTCTCCTGCCTTCTCCCCAGGTCTCTCTCTCCCCTCTCTCTCTGCCCCTCTCTCTCCCCAGATCTCTCTCTCTCCTCTCCCATCTCCCTCTCTCCCCCTCTCTCTCCCCCTCTCTCTCTCTCTCCCATCCCTCTCTCTCCCCCTCTCTCTCCCCAGATCTCTCTCTCCCATCTCTCTCTCTCCCCCTCTCATCTCTCTCTCTCCCCCTCTCTCCCCCCAGGTCTCTCTCTCTCCCATCTCTCTCTCTCCCTCTACTTTGTGTTTGTCATGGAATCACACAGGCCCTCTAATAAGCGTCAATTAGAGCAACGGGAGACCGGGGTTAATTATGCCTCAACACATTTTGATTGATCATCATTAGAATGTACAGTGTTGGGGAGGAACAGTGACAAGGTGTAACAGTAGATAATGTGTTCATCTTCATGTGTGTACACCGCTCACCTCCTCCTGCCCTTCCTGTCACATCGATAAATACTGAGACGTAAAATCCCCCATGACACCAGCACCCTACTATCAAAACCACTGCTATTTATTGAATTAAGGACTGTGGTTTTGCACGTGGTATTCAAACTGAGTGCTTTGCATGCATCTAATGGCTGGTACCTTTGTGTAGTGTTGAAGCAGACTAGATAGCAGGAGAAACACAGTGGGAGGATGAATGACAAGCAGTTGCTATTAATAATTTGTGTTGTTGATCAAATTACTCACAAGTTACCAACCCAAATGCCCCCTAATGTGGAGGATATTTCTCCATTTGCATCCAAACAAACAGAAAAATCATTGTCTTTGCAGAGATGTGCCTTCAAGTGAAACAGATTCCACCTTCAAAAATATAACAGAATGTGTGCCTAGATAAACAGTTACAGATTCAAGGAAGGAATCACCATTCCACTGTAAACACTTGCAGTGAGAGAACCTTGAAAAGCTAATACAAAACGACACAATGAGCACCGGGTATCTTCACTGAGACCCAGCAAATGGATAACGATCATTAGCCCAAATAAGAACGCTTCGTTTGAGCAATGGCGAAGCAAAGACATAAAAGTAACTTCAAAATTAAGCTCCTGACAGCCCGTTAATGGATCGCTGTAGGCCCATCTGCTTCATTGCAAATAGAAATGGGGTTTGATTTCGTGAACTGTTACCACTGTCACTGTAAACAATAATTGTCAAACATATTTACCCGCAATCGCTTTAGCAGATGTTCCGGGTTTTGTTTCGCTCAGCTTTTGTGTATCTCCCCTCTGCAGACGCGCCACATGCCCCCCCCAACTCCCAGCCCCCACCCCCACCCCCTACCCCCACCCCCCACCCTCCCCCTATACCCTCTGTACTAGAATATTGAGCAGGTATTTGCTGAA